>NW_018408734.1:369498-403468 GCF_002113885.1 Mizuhopecten yessoensis | reverse complement strand
GGGGGGGGGGGGGGGGGGGGCTGCCTTCGGCAACCCCATGTCGGGGCTTACATATGGTAAAGGGGCTAGCTACGCGCCTGCAAACACAGTCAACATCATCATGTCAAAAACTGATTCAAACTCAATAATTACCTAAACCATTAAAGTCAAACGTCAAGAAGTATTTCCTCATTCTCACCAAAAAACTGCCCAATATACCCAATACCAGTTTATTTATTTTTTCAAATATATTGTTATTTTCTGTTAACGCTAGGGGTTTAATTAACAATATGACCTTGGTTATAAAGTACTGGGGTGGTAAAACCTTCAGACTACTGATCTAAAGACATGTCATAGCAACGGATATCCACGTAATGCTGATGTTCCATAGATTTAGCATCCTGTCAGAATATTTCCTATAACCATTGGACATTAAATGATTGTTTATCACAGATTTTATAAAGAAAAATATCTATTATTTGGTTTTTCAGAAAAGCGTCAAAAAGAGTAGTAATGTATGTTGAAGTGAAATCACATTGACTTCAAGGAAAGATGGAGGGAGACGTGAAGTCAGAAGAAGACGTGAAGTCAGAAGGAGACGTGACCCAGATAGCTGGCGATGACGTATGTGATGCGCCTTTCCTGCCCTACAAAGCAGAAGAAGAATTCAACAAACCCAGGCAACATCGCGCTTTTGTCGAGAAAGTCATGTATACAGCATTCTTGTGTTCAGCATTCTTCGTTTTTGTAAGTGTAACGAAGTATAAGTCGGATGAATGAAGACACAATGTCTGTATGAGTGTGAGGTACGCGGCGAAAGAGTCCTGATTCTTACATCTGTTCTAATGTAATCCTGATTCTGACATCTGTTCTAATGTAATCATGATTTTGACATCTGTTCTAATGTGATCCTGATTCTGACCTCTGTTCTAATGTAATCCTGACTCTGACATCTGTTCTAATGTAATCCTGATTCTGACATCCGTTCTAATGTAATCCTGGCTCTGACATCTGTTCTAATGTAATCCTGACTCTGACATCCGTTCTAATGTAATCCTGATTCTGACATCTGTTCTAATGTAATCCTGACTTCTGAAGAACCAACAGTTATCTAGATTTCTGATATTACTATTACTATACTACATGTACTATATCTCTATGGAAGCAATCTTTGCGAAACATTTATTTTCCCTCGATTTTTGCGATCTTTCATTTGGTTGTGATGTAGGAATCAGTTTTGTCTGTTGCCATTTATTATTTTTCACGCCAACTCAGCTTAGTTGTGTCTCCTCCTTCGCATCGACCCCGATCCTAATAACTGCAAAACAAATGGTGATAATGTACAAGTAGAAACGTATCGCCTGCTCGGATGTTAAACTCACAACACAAAGGGATAACACTTGAATGGTATCAATGTGTCCCGTGGTTCGTTAGGTCACTCATGCGACCTACATTTTGAGCGCCTTTACAGCGGTCGTGCACTATGTCGGTCAAGAATCCTCATTTTCGACTTCGTTTAAATAAACAGATTCACTTAGCTCCATCAACGTTTGCAAAATCCTTAAATGGCCAAAGTATTGCCAAATCATGCATTTGATGATGTTCACACACAGCTACTGTATCTTGAAAACAGATATCTTTAAATATGTAATATCGTATCAATGTCTCTATTCTATAATATTGACAAACTATTCTCTTACATTTCTGATGTTACTATAAACACTGTTATGGTTTATTTGTTTGAGCAAGATAATTTATATAAAGTGAAACACACCTTTTTAGAGTATACTTTAATATCAGTCGTCTCTATTGTGATCCTAGAGAAACGTGGTAGTTGTGAGAAACATCACCTTACTGGTATGGGTATAAGACACTACAAGGGAGGTAACTTTCACTTCTTTCAGAGAATATATTTAACGCAAGATTTTGAAATTATACGAATGTTTCAGAAATATAATGATTAGAAATAAAATGAAGTTATAAGTTCATCAAATATTTAAATTAAATTCGATTGTAATTAAATACAAAGATATGTACGTGTAACTTAAATCCAAATGACATTAAGAAAGGGAGATAAAGTAAAAGTGGGTAAGACTTAAATGCAATGCAGACTTGGATAAGGTTTGAGGGCAATGTAGACTTGGGAAAGGCTTAAATGCAATGTAGACTTGGATAAGGTTTGAGGGCAATGTAGATTTGGAAAAGGTTTGAGAGCAATGTAGACTTGGATAATGTTTGAGGGCAATGTAGACTTGGATAAGGTTTGAGGGGAATGTAGACTTGGGTAAGGCTTAAATGCAATGTAGACTTGGAAAAGGTTTGAGGGCAATGTAGACTTGGGTAAGGTTTGAGGGCAATGTAGACTTGGATAAGGTTTAAGGGCAATGTAGACTGTGGTAAGGTTTGAATACAATGTAGACGTGGATAAGGTTTGAGGGCAATGTAGACTTGGGTTATGTTTGAATGCATGCAGACTTGAATAAGGTTTGAGGGCAATGTAGACTTGGGTAAGGTTTGAGGGCAATGTAGACTTGGATAAGGTTTAAGGGCAATGTAGACTGTGGTAAGGTTTGAATACAATGTAGACTTGAATAAGGTTTGAGGGCAATGTAGACTTGTATAAAGGTTTGAATACAATGTGGACTTGTATAAAGGTTTGAATACAATGTAGACTTGTATAAAGGTTTGAATACAATGTAGACCTGGATAAGGTTTTAGGGCAAAGTAGACAAGGATAAGGTTTGAGCGCAATGTAGACTTGGGTTATGTTTGAATGCATGCAGACTTGAATAAGGTTTGAGGGCAATGTAGACTTGGGTACGATTTGGGCAGTGCAGACATTGGTAATGTTGGAGGGAAGTATAGACCTTAGTAAGATTTAAGAACAGAGCAGATTTGGGTAATGTTTGAGGGCGGTGTAGACTGTGGTAAGTTTCGAGAGCAGTGCAAACAAAGTTAACTGAAATAAAGTAAATGTGTATATACTTAAAACTGATGAAATATTCCGCGAGCAGATAAAGTAACATTGATGGAGCTATCTTTTGCAGATACATAAAAGAACATAGACACGAATCAAAGACGAGTATAAAATACAAATTATAGATTCCATACTGAATTGTTAAGAGAATTATGTTGATCGCTAAAGTAATTTAAGAAGAAATATTAAATAATTGTGTATATGTAGGGTTGGACCTATGAACAGATGGGCCCTGCTCTACTGGATCTCCAGTACAACACCGACGTGACCTTCACCTTGGCCTCCGTGTACATGACGGCAGTCAACATCGCCCATATCGCGGGCTCTCTCGGGGCCAGCGTCATGTATGGCCGATTGCCCACCACTCTCATCCTTGGGGTCAGTATTTTAGGCGTATCTGCAGCTATGGCAGTCATTCCCTGGTGTGAAGAATTTCTTCCCATGCTGTTGGGGCACAGTGTCCAGGGCCTCTTCGGAGGCAGTGTGGATTCCGGTAAGTTATGTGTAGACTGAAGAAAAATTGGGGGCAATGTTAAATTCGGCGACGATTTAAACTGGTAATAAAGTAAATGCTAAGGGTATTGAATCGGGATTTTTTTTATCATTTCGACTTTGGTTAGGCTTCACTGCAATAAAGACTTGAGTTAGGTTTGAGGGCAATGGATACTTAGGTTAGGTTTGATTGCAATGGATACTTGGGTAAGGTTTGATGACAATGTGGACTTGGGTTAGGTTTGATGGCAATGTGGACTTGGGTTAGGTTTGATGGCAATGTAGACTTGGATTAGGTTTGATGGCAATGCCGACTGCGGTTAGGTTTCAAGGCATTGGAGACTTAGGTTAGGTTTGATGGCACAGGATACTTGGATTAGGTTTGAGGGCAATGGATACATGGGTTAGGTTTGAGGGCAATGGGGATTTGGGTTAGGTTTGATAGCAATGGATACTTGGGTGAGGTTTCAGGGCAATGGGTACGTGGGTTAGGTTTGAGGGCAATAGATACTTGGGATAGGTTTGAGGGCAATGGAGACTTGGATTAGGTTTGAGGGCAAGGTGGATTTGGGTTATGTTTGATAGAAATGGATACTTGTGTTAGGTTTCAAGGCATTGGATACTTGGATTAGGTTGAGGGCAATGTAGACTTTGGTAAGGTTTGATAGCAATGGAGACTTGGGTTAGGTTTGATGGCAATGCAGACTTGGGCTAGGTTTCAAGGCATTGGATACTTGGATTAGGTTGAGGGCAATGTAGCCTTCGGCTAGGTTTGAGGACAATGGATACCGGGGCAAGGTTTGAGGGCAATGTAGTCTTGGATTAGGTTTGATGGCAATGCCGACTGCGGTTAGGTTTCAAGGCATTTGATTCTTGGGTTAGGTTGAGGGCAATGTAGACTTTGGTAAGGTTTGATAGCAATGGAGACTTGGGTTAGGTTGAGGGCAATGTTGACTTGGGTTAGGCTTGCGGGCAATGGATACATGGGTTAGGGTTGAGGGCAATGGAAACTTGGGTTACGTTTGATGGCATTGGAGACTTGGGTAAGGTTTGATAGCAATGGAGATTTGGGTTAGGTTTGAATGCACTGTAGACTTGGGTAAGGTTTGAATGCAATGGGGACTTGGGTTAGGTTTGAAGACAATGTAGACTCGGGTTAAATTTGATGGCAATGGAGACTTGGGGTAGGTTTGAGGGCAATGGATACATGGGTTAGGGTTGAGGGCAATGGATACATTGGTTAGGTTTGAGGGCAATAGATACTTGGGATAGGTTTGAGGGCAATGGAAGCTTGGGTTACGTTTGATGGCATTGGAGACTTGGGTAAGGTTTGAGGGCAATGGAGACTTGGATTAGGTTTGATGGCAAGGCAGACTTGGGTTAGGTTTGAAGACAATGTAGACTCGGGTAAAATTTGATGGCAATGGGGACTTGGGTTAGGTTTGAAGACAATGTAGACGCGGGTAAAATTTGATGGGAATGGAGACTTGGGTAAGGTTTGAGGGCAAGGTAGACTTGGATTAGGTTTGAGGGCAAGGTGGATTTGGGTTATGTTTGATAGAAATGGATACTTGTGTTAGGTTTCAAGGCATTGGATACTTGGATTAGGTTTGAGGGCAAGGTGGATTTGGGTTATGTTTGATAGAAATGGATACTTGTGTTAGGTTTCAAGGCATTGGAGCCTTGTGTTAGGTTTATTGGCAATGGAGACTTGGATTAGGTTTGAGGGCAAGGTGGATTTGGGTTATGTTTGATAGCAATGGATACTTGGGTTAGGTAGGTTTAAGGGCAATGTAGACTGTGGTAAGGTTTGAATACAATGTAGACCTGGATAAGGTTTTAGGGCAAAATAGACAAGGATAAGGTTTGAGCGCAATGTAGACTTGGGGTAGGTTTGAGGGCAATGGAAGCTTGGGTTACGTTTGATGGCATTGGAGACTTGGGTAAGGTTTGAATGCAATGGGGACTTGGGTTAGGTTTATTGGCAATGGAGACTTGGATTAGGTTTGATGGCAATGCCGACTGCGGTTAGGTTTCAAGGCATTGGAGCCTTGTGTTAGGTTTATTGGCAATGTAGACTTGGGTTAGGGTTGAGGGCAATGGATACATGGGTTAGGGTTGAGGGCAATGGAAACTTGGGTTACGTTTGATGGCAATGGAGACTTGGGTAAGGTTTGATGGCAATGGAGACTTGGGTAAGGTTTGATGGCAACGGAGACTTGGGTTAGGTATGAGGGCAATGTAGACTGTGGTAAGGGTTGACTGCAATGTAGGCTTGGGTAAGGTTTAAATGCAATGAAGACATGGGAAATATTTTAGGGCTGTGTAGACTATGGTAAGTTTTCAGAGCATTGTAAATTCCAGTAGGCTTAGAGGACGGCATATGCACATTTGTTTAAGGCTTAATTACGTATCAGTAATGTCGTTTCCTCTCAACAGGAGCAATGATGAAGAAATCATGCCGAAATTATTTTGTGTGGGAGAAAATGTTCTATCATTGCACAGATCAATATGTACTAAATATAACATAACGTTGGTGTTTCCTTGTGTTCACGGCTGCTCTGTAATCTCGGTTTCAGTGGTCCTTGCGGAAATGCTGTCTTTGTGGGGATCCGATTCGGAATCACCTATGCAGGCTCTATACTTTTCTTTCGCGTTCGGTGCCATATTGTCTCCCCTTGTCGTCACTCCATTTCTCCGTAACAGTAGGGGCGAGGGCGCCACAGGAGGCTTGGAATCTCAGGGTACCACTCCGCTTGTTACGTTCAATGACACAGCAGGATTTCTGTCAACGATCAAGGAAAACGCTTTAAATGTGTCTCCCTATGGATATGCTTCCATGTCAACAAACACCACGAGTGTGACCAATATTTCATCGATTACGTCTATACAACAAGCCAAAAATATAACTGCATATGTTAATTTGACGTGTATTCAGTATACGAACGTCACTTTCCCAGATTGTTATACCGAGATGTTGCCCTCTCGGTATTCCTCGGACCTTTACATTCCATACAGTATTTCATCAGGACTTTGTCTTCTCGTGTCACTCCCGTTTCTTGTCTTTTTCTCCCTGACATTGATGAAGAAATTCAAAGTGTCGTATATCGACGATGAAACACGCATCACTAAAACGTTGTCAAATAAGCTTAAAATAGTGACGTTGCTGGTGACTGGTGTCATTTCCGGTATAGACACAGCTATGGAGGATGCGTACGGCGACTTCCTCACGGCCTTCTGTGTGTCGCAGATGGGATGGACGAAACAAAACGGTGCTATAGCAACCTCGCTTTTCCACGGGTCGTTCGCCTTTGGTCGATTTGTAGGTATTTTTCTTGCAATGTGCTTTAAACCTTTACAGTTAGTACTAGCACACAGTTTTCTCCTTATTGGTGTCAATGGTGTTTTCATTGTCAGCGGAGTGTACGGGTTCGGGGAGGGGGTTTGGGTATGTAGTGTACTTGCGGGTATTGGAATGTCAGTTATTTCTCCCTCTATATTCACACTGACAGAGGAATCGTTTTTCCCGGTTACGGGGAGGATAGCGTCATACTACGTCATCACAGCATGTCTGGGCTCGGCCATCAACTCGGTCCTGATAGGGTACCTGATGGACACCTGGTCACACATGTACATGTTGTATGTTCTGTGCGCTGAGGGGTTGCTCATCTTTTTCATGGCATTGGTATGTAAGGTTATGTTAAGTACATGCTATAAGGAGGTGACCAAAGTCCCAGCTATTGATAATGTGGACACAGAAGACGCGTTGTGATCTCGACCATTTTACGTGATATTCTATATTTAAAGAATTCACCATATACATTGTGCATCTAGGTCAAATCCGAGTAATGTCACGTCCTCATTGCGCAGGTCGGGGTAGTGACAACAAAACAATAATAGGTATAAACAAACCATCGACCTTAATATTACACAAAGTAATAGATTGTCTTCAATAAGATCATAAATCTTGTCAATACTCTTTATCAACCTGCATCAGGGAAATCAGAAATTATATTATTTCGTCAGTTATTAAATGATAATGTTAAGCTGCACTTTCGATGTAAACTTTAAAGACGCCATCTCACGTATTCTTTTTCAGATGAGGTGGCAGTTACCATTTAGTGGTTTAGAATAAATACTCTGTGCTTGACAGAAGTTATACTGCAATCAACAATTCAGACAAAAGACTAAATCCTGTAATAACTCATTATATTTAAACGCCTAGTCAGTATTATAGGAACAGATGTCATACATCATAGAGTTTATTTGTGGTTTTTTTATGATTTTCATCAGTATTTTTATGCGATTTGGTTGTTTATGAATATTCTAATAACTTTGAACACTTGAACTATACAATTTGAATAAAACATTTGAGTACACGTCTTGCTTATTGCAAGCGGTCAGAGAAGATGTTTAAGTTAATGAGTTTTATATCGTCATAAATGTTCGAAACATGCATTTCACAACAATAAAGAAAACGCGAAGTTGTCCTTTGTGTGGTTTCTGTCGGTTCATGGTGGATGTAAACAAAACTGTTTTACCAAATGGTTTAACAGCCATTTTTGCAGAAATCATATCGTGATTATTGCAAGGAAAACCAAACAGCCCTTTCTATTTTCTTGTTGTTGAGTTACCCATCCATCCGCCAAAAACCCAACAGCATGTTCAAAGTGGGTTTTCGAAAATTCATACAGAACTATTTGCGAAATATGTTCCTGATTTAAAGATGTTTTTTGACGTTAATAACAGCCTCCAAACGTCAAAATTCGTGTCTACAACCCGTGCAGCTGGAGTGAAAGCCTCCAAGCTAGGATGCTGCGGATGAATACAATCTTTTTGTTTTTGCCGGAACCATGTGCTCGCTTTATGTCAAGCCGTAGCTTCGAATTTCTCAGACCAGGGTTCACGCTGTCGGTAGCTAAAGTAGCAATTGGCTCTTTTCGTTTTTAAATGGGCACCAGCTAAAAAAAATACAAGACAAACTGTAACTAAATCTCAGTAAAACCAACTTGTCCACTCACTTGTCAGGGCAATTATTGCAAGCTTTAGACGACAGTAGACGCTTTTATTGGTGTAAAATCGATGGACTGTGGGTTCAAATTAATATTGGGTGGTACATTGATGTTGAGTAAAACACATCCTGATAATGAGTTACACGTGGGTTTTCACAAACGTTTAATCATTAAATATTGTGCACGCGTTCTTCATTTACCTTTTTTTCCGTACCTAAGTGTGCATGAATATACGTATCAAGTATGTTGTATATCGAATAGAAAAATCGATTCAAACTCAATCTGAACAAAGAAGTCATGTGAGAAATATAGCCTAATATACCCACTTATCAGTAATGTTACACTACATGTCCCGGCAAGCTACTGTCGTAGTAAACTATAGACATTTGTATCAGCTGTTTACCCGACAGGACATATAAAATAAATCAAATGATAAGAACCATATAGTGTTCATCGCATGCTTCGTCGGTCATTACTATGTTTGAGTTATTGTCATGATATAACGTGAAACACGACTTGTAAAGTATTAGGTGTTCGCTACTAATACATAAGGCTTACGGAGATCGCTACTTCTAGGCCCAAAATTGTATCCTGGCCGTAGTGACAGACCAGATGATTAGCTAGATAAGATGAGGTGTTAAGTTGTCAACTACAAAGAGTAATCATTTACCAACGAATAAGTCACCAGACCTGACCTGGGAAGATTTGAATACAACGTTATCACAAAACGTACTATACTTGTTCAAGGACGTATGTATCGCGATGACCTCTTTGATAAGAAAGTGTTCAAACTTAATAAAGCCTGGTAGAGCTTAATGTTAGTTTGTCAGCAATAGAAATGTGTGTTATAGCACCATTACAATATTTACTAAAATATTCATCACTTAGATTTACATTTTAATAGATTAGTTATTCTTTATTTAGTTATTTTGAACAGAAAATAAGTGTTGACAACAATGAAAATGATGATGTCACAATAGGGATTGATGACGTCATAATAGCAAATGTTGTTAGTCTCATAACAACATTTGCCTCCTCAATGCATTGCAATGGAATGTAAATATTAAAGCAGTTAATGTTTTAGCAAATATTGTTATGGTTCTATAACACACATTTCTTTTGATGAGAAACTAAATAAAGCCCGGTATGTACAATGTAAGCAATAGAAATGTGTGTTAAAAGACCATAACAATATTTGCTAAAATATTCATTATTTATATTTACATTTTGATAGAATAGTTATGCTTTATTGAGTTTTTGAAGAGCAGGAAGGGTCACTACAAAGTAACAATTATATATTGAACTTAAATTTCAAAAGTGGTTAAACATGTATACTGATTATTTCTTAACTTGCACATAAAAGTTCCCAAACAATAGATGTTCGACTATCACAGTTATCCTAATTGAGTGAGGTAATTTTCAAATTGTATAAAGACACCAGGTTTCTTTTGCAATTTGAAATTAATATAAACTTTATTCATTTAAAAAAATATGAACAAGTTATTTCAACTTATAATAATCACTCTTGCTGGCCCACATGTAAGCGCGCTAGAGGCCTTAATGTGAGAGTATCCGGAAAAACCCCCACGTTTTCGGGCAGGTGACTCCATACTTTTTCACGTTCGATCGGATTAATTTGAAAATATACTAACGAGAATGAGATAAACGTGATTATCCTCCATCACGAGTTTGGAGACATTTTTCTCCCAAAGCGTTCAGATATTACATTAATGTACATCTAAAAAACATGTGTTTCTATTTCGAATACAGGATTCCTGTTTCCTATCGGGGAAACAATTGCCATGAAAGTAGACGTCGTAAAGCATTTTTACTAAACGTCATAATTAGAACAACCAGCAGCTTCATGTATCCACTAGGGGGTAACCAAAAATGTTCACCAACTGCTAGCAGGTTTATCTTATGAGTTGGGAGTGAGAAACGTATACTTGCTATGGGGAAAAACAGGATCCGTGTTCCACTTGTTCAACAACTCCGTAATAGTTGTCACAGTTTCCATGTGACTACATATAATGTTTTGTTTTTCTTTAACTTAGGGCCGATACCAACTTTCGATTTAATCGAAATGATCTATTTTAAGTACTTAATTATTTAATGTCGAAATGATCAAAAGTATTAAAAATAAAACCTACAATATGGATAAAAACAACAGACTATTCCATAAAGCAAAGGATGTTTAATTTATTGTTCTATCTTTTAGTTTACCCATGAATAATCAAAGAAACCATTTTCCATCCAAAAATTGCAATGATAGGTGTGGTAACCGGAAGTGACTTTAGTGTCGTCTGACAGAAGTACCACACTTTCAGGAAAAGGATGCCAGTCCTTTGAATACGGACTTCCGCTTTCAACAAAAGACATAATTTCTCTGCGAAGATTTGCCTCAAACATTATATCGTTGCCAGAAGGATGGGACATTATTTCTTGCATTGTTCCGAAAAATGCGTACCCGTCCCATCCATGAAATGATAGGAGCGTGTCCAAGGCGATTCCGAACGGACTGACTGGCGCAGAAGGTACGGAAGTCACGACGTAGCGGTACACAGGGGAATTGGTGTTGACGGCAGCATACAGTGCCAGAAGGTCGTTTCCACAGCCTACACGGACGTCAGACACCATGGACGTGAACTGATGTCTGACTGTCTCCTTACCCACCGGATACAGTCTCAACGCCATCTTTGCAATGTCGCTTCCAAATGAGCCAATTTTACGCATTACGTATGTCTCATATGTAGATTTATTCACGATTTCATCGGGAATCCCTTCAAAGTCATTCTCCTGTGCTGTAGTCCCTACAATTAAAAACAAAACAAACACTTCTTACTTCCCCTATCTCGTAAAATACAAGGGCAAGAGTAATTATGTTCCAAACAAATAATATAACAATTGAGCTGGTATGGTTTATAGACCTAGCAACTCTTATTTGGGATAATTGAGATAATTGAATACATTTGTGTATTTGCTGGGGTACGGAATCATTTGTGCCTTTACACATTATGCTACAAAAATTCAATTTATTTTATTGCTGTAATGATACCCTCCCGAAAATAACAAATAATGATTTTTTCTTTCTTAAAAGCAATTTTGTTCGGATTCTCGTCTAAACTTTAATACATACCTACTATTACTGGTACGTCATTACCGTGCCCTTTAACCCAGGCGTCAAACGGAGCCTCCTTGAGGACGTAACCTGTGAAGAACGAAGGAGATCACGTGTACAGTAACCTGTGAGGGAGACATGAGATCGCGTGTACAGTAACAGGTAACAAAGTAACAATATCTTCATTATTCATCCAATCTCAGGATCCTAATTTTCCCTCTGGCTTTTATCGTCTTGCCAGCCATTGCTTTCCCCTAGTAAACATTTTTCTATTGAAAATGAGAAATTTTGCTTCCAAGATATTCTTCAGATGGTTATGAAACATTGCATATAAATCGGAGATTTGTAATGTAAAAATGATGCCATGCATCTTTCGATTAAAACCTCGTAAGACATTTTCATGTTCAGGGGTGTAGGATAGGGACCCTGTCGCATGCATAATGCAATGTTGACGATACTTGCTCTACGTATTGTTGACGTGACGTCATACAATTGTTATGAATGAGGTCACCCTCCGTCACAACTCTAGGGCGAGACTTATTTAATGTTCCCCCACCTTGATAAGGCAAGAATATTTCATCTAAGGTGTATGATTCTAAAATGTCTAGTTCGAGACTTTGCCGAGGGCCAAACATTAGAATCTTACCCCGCGGATAGATGTTTTGTTATGTCTTTCTCTCAAAGTGGGAAAATATTTTTTTCTGGAATTTTATATACAAGAGTATTTGAATTAAACACAAGCGTTGATTGCATTGTTTCTAGCTACCACAATGGGTAATCTGCCGTGATCAGCTTTTGTCGACGTGACGTCGATGCATTGTTGACATGACCCATACAGATGCTATGAGAAGGGGGAAAACCCTCTTCTTTACCATTGGATAAGACAGAAATATTTTCCCTGACTGGGTAAAATAAACATTACTCTTTGTCAATTAAGAAATTGATTAAGGATTGTGATAACTTCTTTTTGCATTGGCGTCTCTACAATAGCCAACTTCTCCTAGACTCAATTTCCAATCTAAATAATACGACCCTGGTTCTAAACGGATATCAAAGACATGATATCAAGATGAATATAAGTATTTCAGAGATGGTTTAGCGAGTCATTATAGGTACTGGACGTTTTTTTTAGTAGATTGCAACTGATTTTTTTAACTACATGCACATGTACATTCATATATCATCTACCAGCTAATGCATAACCAGTTGGCAAATATTTGTGTCTTTTTTGTGTATTGAATTTTAAACCGGAGCAAAAACTTAACCACGGCGAAAAAATCGGCAGAGCTCCGGTACGAAAGCACTTTGCAAAAAAGTCCCCGTTGCGATACCGTTACCGATATGCTACCGAATACCACTTTTCTGTCGTTAGTCAATCGGCAGCGCAGTAGTATTACTTTCGTGGTAATCGGTAGTACTACGGTATCACATCGGTACATTGTACCAGTACGGTACACATTGAGGCCACCGGAGAGCCGCCGATCCAGTGCGGGGCGCTACCGGTGCTCTACCGACATTATATATGCTTCAGTCACATTTGCGCTGGCCGCCGGCCGGGAAGTAGGAATCGGCCGGCTTCCCGGCGTCCCTGGCGCCGGGGACTTTTTTCCGATGTCTCGGATTTGCCGTGAGTATGGTCACATTAGATATGGGCATCGCAGGGCCACCGCAAACAATTTGCCGGATTAAATCGAACGGACATCTAAAGAATACCGTAGGGAACCCGTAAGACTATCGCAATGCTACCGCAATGCTATCTGACGATGGCCAGGCTGTCGTACAGTAGCCGGAAAATGTTCTTGTGACGGGCGGGATACATACGGAATAGGTATCCCGCCCGTACGATATTTTATATGGCGTGTATATATAGGGAAGCACACAAATCAACACTTAGCTCGTCCGTGAGAAAATGGCGCCTGCAGATGCCCGTATGTGTCCCGTCCGGGCGCCGGAAGTATCGGCCGATGCCCGTCCGGATATCGGGCGGTCACCGGCCGCGAATATCCTACGGACACCGCACAGTTTGAGGACATCGGGTGGGTACCTTAACGATTGCCGTACGGCATCCGTCCGGACATCGGGCGGTCTACACGACACCTTGGAGCATGTAAAATTGTACAAAATCCCACGATGACAGTACGATGCCTTACGGGAGACTGCCGGGTAAGTTCCGATGAGTTTGGGTCAGACACAATTCGGGCGGACACCGGCAACATTTATCTCTGTGCTAAATGCTCCTGGCGACCCGTGCGGCGTTTAAAAATCTCCCGGCGTCCTTACGGTTCCCCGACTTGCCGACCGATTTTGGCCGAAAATCTCTTCGCCCAGGCGCCTTTCCGGAAATCGGCGCAAATGTGACTGAGGTTTTAACGAAGCCATACTGGAGTACTGCCCCTGTGCTGCCATTGCAGTCCCGTTGCTTGCTCCAGCAGCGCAACGGCGGCCATTTTTGAGCATGTTCAAAACATTCTACCGTCGCCTGCTTAATTTTTTGCCGATGTTCTGACGATGTCCTGCCGATGTACTACCGTTTTTAGCGATGTGATACTGTTGCGCTGCCGTTCTAGTACCGATCCAAGAAAATCGCTATTTTTGCTCCGGTATAACTCCGGCGACCCAAATCGGCTAGGCGTGACAGGCCCTTTAACTGCGATAATTCGTCTCGAAAAAATTACAAAACCATGTAATAATAGTCCTATTCCTATAATCATCTATCATTACTAACACATCATGTTTTAGTCATCAGTCAGGGTGATGTTTTTACCTGAGACTATTTAAACAACTATTTCCGTGCCTTGTTATGACATATTTCAGGGGTACAGAGAGCGTAAGCGAGCGTAACCACTGGAGTATCGAGGGTAGTTTCTTATGATTAAATGCAATGTTTCAAAGCACTTGAACAACTTGCTCAAATCATACCGTCTATTATAGACAGTCCTCCGTCAAGCTGTCCCCTAACTGGCAGGTCTATTTGATCCATCATGGCCCAGAATGGGTACTCGTTCCAGGGCACCGCTTGTGTGACGTCATTGGCAGACATCTGTAATAGGCACGTGATGTTGTCACAGTTGGTTTTTTTAAGGAAAACCATATTGTCTATGGCAGCTCCAACTTTGGTTTTGGTCAGTAGAGGTGACGCACTAAGCAGCCAAGCCCTGTGGAACAACCCTTGCGCCAGTGGAGAGGTAAGTAGGACCATCACACTGGTAGCACCTGAACTCTGACCAAACAGGGTAACCTTAGAACGAACAAGAATGAAGGATATTATCTTATATCTAGGAAACAAATGTTTGCTAAGATATCCCGTATGTTGGAGGAAAAAAAAATAAAACATAGTTTAACATTTGACCAACTAATGAAAAGCTCACCTTGTTTGGATCTCCACCAAAATTCCGGATATTTTCTTGTACCCATTTCAGCGCTAGTATCTGGTCCATGTGTCCATAGTTACCGGAAGTGTTGGTTTTGGAGTTCCGTGACAGTATATCCAAGGACATGAAGCCGAACGCCTGCAGACGGTAGTTCATGCTGACGTAGACGGTGTTGGTGTCACGTGCCAGCTGCTCGGTTGGGGCATATCCTGGCATGTCACCGTTTCCAATCTGTAGCGATCCACCGTGGATAAAAACCATGACGGAAAGGTTAGCCGACATCATGTTCGTCGGGGTCCAGACGTTGAGATGTAGACAATCCTCCGTACCAACTACCTGAGTCAGGTCGTCCTCCTGGCGCTGTACACACTGCGATTTCAACACGGAAGCATCGAACGTACCTGGCCAGCAGGTACCGTCCTCGTGACTTAGTGGCTCCGGCGGCTGCCAGCGTTTGGTCCGTACAGGAGGCACGGCGTACGGTATTCCTCGGTAAGCATAGGCGTTACCATCGAACTTACCTCTGACTGGGCCGCAAGAGGTTTGGGCCAAGGCATCACGTGGTCCTGAGGCGCTATGTTGATCACCAAAGATGAATCCGTATGTGACGTCATTGAGTAGAATGACACAGCATAAACACCAGAGCTTATACATCTGGAAAAAAAGATTAATAGGAAGGTAGTCTTACGTAGAATATGTCGTAATGCTTGGATTGTCAAATACACGACGCCGGCAAACCGAACAACCATCAACATAATCACATCGAGTTGTCATCCTTAATGCTATATTTCATGTCTGAATGAAATAACTAACGACCAGGGGGAGGGGGAGAAAATTGAATGCCCATGGTTGTATTTGAATTGTATTCGAAATGTATTTATTTGTAAACTCAACAATAATTTCTTTACTTCTGTAAATAATTATTACCGGCACGAACTCTGGAAAAAATCAGTGGAAATAATGTAATGATGAAAACTGTTTTCATATAACACGTGTATTACACGTGCAATATTCATAGTGACAGATCGAATGTTTGTTTTATAATTTACTGAAAATGACATGTCATGTTTGTTCAACATATGCTGTTTCCATAGTAACTAGCTTTACTTCTTTTAATTCGTGGGATTCGTCTCAGTTTCAATTTCTTTTATGAATAATATCTTCATTTCAGAATATTTATTCTTCAGATCTTGGGTACAAAGGAACTGGGCAACAGGCAAAGCCCATGAGCGCCCTCTTCTTACAGTAATATACAGTTTACGCTCAGATTAGTGTAGTAATGATAAAATATATGTATACATTGATAATTGCATATCATTTTCTTTCTTTTTTTGAAAATAGTTGATACAGAAACTAGACTATACAAACATCAGCCAAAGAGTGTTGGTGGGCAGCATATCACATGTTTGATAGTAGACCTGTGATTAACAGTACCACCTAAGGTTTGATAGTAGATTACTGTATTGTACGTGTGATTAACAGTACCATCTAAGGTTTGATAGTGGATTACTGTATTGTACCTGTGATTAACAGTACCACCTCCGCTTTGATAGTAGATTACTGTATTGTACCTGCGATTAACAGTACCACCTAAGGTTTGCTAGTAGATTACTGTGTTGTACCTGTGATTAACAGTGCCATCTAAGGTTTGATAATAGATTACTGTATTGTACCTGTGATTAACGGTACCACCTATGGTTTGATAGTAGATTACTGTATTGTACCTGCGATTAACAGTACCATCTAAGGTTTGATAGTGGATTACTGTATTGTACCTGTGATTAACAGTGCCATCTAAGGTTTGATAGTAGATTACTGTATTGTGCCTGTGATTTACAGTACCACCTAAGGTTTGATAGTAGATTACTTTATTGTACCTGTGATTAACAGTACCACCTCAGGTTTGATAGTAGATTACTGTATTGTACCTGTGATTTACAGTACCACCTAAGGTTTGATAGTAGATTACTTTATTGTACCTGTGATTAACAGTACCACCTCAGGTTTGATAGTAGATTACTGTATTGTACTTGTGATTAACAGTGTCACCTAAGGTTTGAGAGTAGATTACTGTATTGTACCTGTGATTAACAGTACCACCTAAGTTTTGATAGTAGATTACTGTATTGTACCTGTGATTAGCAGTACCATCTAAGGTTTGATAGTAGATTACTGTATTGTCCCTGTGATTAACAGTACCACCTAAGGTTTGCTTGTAGATTACTGTGTTGTACCTGTGATTAACAGTGCCACCTAAGGTTTGATAGTAGATTACTGTGTTGTACCTGTGATTAACAGTGCCATCTAAGGTTTGATAATAGATTACTGTATTGTGCCTGTGATTAACAGTACCATCTAAGGTTTGATAGTGGATTACTGTATTGTACCTGTGATTAACAGTGTCATCTAAGGTTTGATAGTAGATTACTGTATTGTGCCTGTGATTTACAGTACCACCTAAGGTTTGATAGTAGATTACTTTATTGTACCTGTGATTAACAGTACCACCTCAGGTTTGATAGTAGATTACTGTATTGTACCTGTGATTAACAGTATCACCTAAGTTTTGATAGTAGATTACTGTATTGGACCTGTGATTAACAGTGTCACCTAAGGTTTGATAATAGATAACTGTATTGTACTTGTGATTAACAGTGTCACCTAAGGTTTGATAATAGATTACTGTTTTGTACCTGTGATTAACAGTGTCATCTAAGGTTTGATAGTAGATTACTGTATTGTGCCTGTGATTAACAGTACCATCTAAGGTTTGATAGTGGATTACTGTATTGTACCTGTGATTAACAGTCCCACCTAAGGTTTGATAGTAGATTACTGTTTTGTACCTGTGATTAACAGTACCACCTAAGGTTTGATAGTAGATTTCTGTATTGTACCTGTGATTTACAGTACCACCTAAGGTTTGATAGTAGATTACTTTATTGTACCTGTGATTAACAGTACCACCTATGGTTTGATAGTAGATTACTGTATTGTACCTGTGATTAACAGTACCACCTCAGGTTTGATAGTAGATTACTGTATTGTACTTGTGATTAACAGTGTCACCTAAGGTTTGAGAGTAGATTACTGTATTGTACCTGTGATTAGCAGTACCATCTAAGGTTTGATAGTAGATTACTGTATTGTGCCTGTGATTTACAGTACCACCTAAGGTTTGATAGTAGATTACTTTATTGTACCTGTGATTAACAGTACCACCTCAGGTTTGATAGTAGATTACTGTATTGTACATGTGATTAACAGTACCACCTAAGGTTTGAAAGTAGATTACTGTATTGTACCTGTGATTAGCAGTACCATCTAAGGTTTGATAGTAGATTACTGTATTGTACATGTGATTAACAGTACCACCTAAGGTTTGAAAGTAGATTACTGTATTGTACCTGTGATTAGCAGTACCATCTAAGGTTTGATAGTAGATTACTGTATTGTACATGTGATTAACAGTACCACCTAAGGTTTGATAATAGATTACTGTTTTGTACCTGTGATTAACAGTGTCATCTAAGGGTTTGAAGTTACTTTGGTTGTACACTATTAATGTTTCATATCATACAAAATGTTGAAACTTTTGACAAAATTTTATCTGTAAAGGTTCAAAATATTTGAAAATACCTTCATTTAGGCCACAAATGGAGTTAAATACTGGAACATACCACACATTGTATATCGATAGAGTTTCCAGTGTGTTCGATCTTGTGATGACATTTATGCGTTTTAAACGACTTTGATTTTAATGTATTCGAGCACAGTTTTGTGATATGTATATAGCATCCCTCTACAGCGTGTAGACTGGAGTAAATTCGATAGATTCAATTGGAGAGTATCCAAGGGGTACACAATACATGTACTGAGAAGTACTGAATCGCTCTGTATGATATTTTATCATAATTAGCAGCACTAGATAACAGTAACAATGACATTAAGTTTTTCTAACACAATGTCGCTCAGTGCATAATGAAAGCATCCAACTTTCATTCCTGAAAGTAAAATCTATAAAGTATCCGCTTAAATCTTATTGGAATCAGGAGTTAAATGAGGTAAGCTGAATTATGCATCAAAAAAGTAAAAATGAATGTCAACCTAGATAACCTACTGTAGACAGTTATAGAGAATATAAGGATGGCAAAGCACAGGTCAGGAGAACGAGTTGAAGAAATGATATGGCTTATATATAAGATAAGTAAATCTGTGTCACAAGATACAGAGACTGAAATAAGGTATGACGGTTAAACGTTCTGCGAACCAAGTGAGAGAGATTACGTGTGTTTATTAATCAGTTGCTGAATACTATTGAACAGAGTGATAAGGTATCAATGATAATCGACATCACAGTAAATATATTATACCCACTTAAGCTGATGATATATATCTCGGAAATAATAATCGTACCGATTTCGATAATATACTAAAGATGTGTGAGGATTATAATAATGTAGTAAGAAATGGAGATTTTTGTTTCCCAACATAGGTAAGATTATGTGTTTTAATAGGCAGGGAACTGTAAAACCACCACCTAGTTTTATTTAAATGACAACATTATACTAAAAGTGGAGTATATTGTTCACGTTAGTATCGTGCTAAATGATGAACTCTTAACATACTAACGTACAATAAAATGCATGCTTGCAGCAGGTTGAAGAGTGGTACAATCAGTTGAATTAGGAGTGGTACACACCCTGCTGTGAGAAATCAAATGACTGCTGGCAAACCTATCAAACAAACCAATTTCTTATGAACACGAATAGGACATCAACGGAAAACTACACGTGTATAGCTTAAATTATACCCAATCATCCCCGTTTATTACTAATTATTTACAATTATTGTGTTTATGCATGCATATACAACATGTATGTACGTGTATTATTGTCGTGCCTACCTTTCGTATTGATCTTGGCTAATACAGAATCTGAACCTGAATATGATAGAGATTATAAGTAAGTTGTGTTTTTAAGGTTAATTCGTTTCGATGAAATATCATAGTTCGGAAGACTACATGCATCAAAGCTGAGTAGATCTTTTGGGCAATTTTAATGTTTTATATGACGTTTTCAAAAATTTTGCAAAAGTACAATTTTGATAGTATGTTGAAAATGTAAATGATAAAAAAAACTAACTTATTGAATGAGGAACTCAATTAAAAGAAATGCATGGCAACGTGATAGCGATTTTATCATACTAATTATAAGTTCGTAACATATTACATCCTAATATACATGTAAATGTACTAAGGAAAGTTGCAAACGAAATTCCCAGAGTATAAAGTATCGGTAAATGATGTTATGAAAATAATAAACAGAATTCGTACTGATAAAATTAGGGAGTGTATATCATAAATACGGTGTTGCTGACCAGGATTTAGTAGCTCATATACTATTATAGTGTAGTATCCTTCAGACAAACAGTTGTGGTGCTCTGATACAGAACAACAGTCACACTACTGGGTGTTTTCCTCATTCTCTCACAGACATATTGATACATATTTCAATTGGGGGACAAATCACTTATGAATCGAAACAGAAGGGAAGATATTTTGATTTGAATCAGTACATGTAGTACATGTACATTTTGTAGCTGTCGATAAAATGTACGAATTGTTGTTCCAACGGTAACTTTGCTGTATGGTGGATATTTGGTGTTCATGTGTTTTCAATGTAGAATGGTTTAATGTAAATACTTTTGCATTATTCCATTTGTGTACTCTTAAAAAATGGAAGAAATCAAGAGAATATCAAACTTTTATAAAAAAATAAAAAACACTTTTTTTCATTGAGGAGCTGGTATGAAATTTTACAAAATGTTTCGAATTATTAATGTTTTATATTAATTTTCAAACTTGATCGCATAACATAAACGACATGAGTATAAAATATGTAATGAAATGTCTAAAATATTCATAAAGTATTAGATATAAATAAATATTATTTTTGTAGTTTCATTACTGATGAATATTCCTAGAAAACCAAGTGAGAAACATTTCTGACTGATAGTTTGGTGTTTAACAGTTTATTGTATTAAACAGAAAAGATACTTTTTCAGCTGAGAGAGCGCCTTGACCCATACAATGAGATGGTATAGAGTACGGTAACGCTGCCATCTCATGCCTTTGGAATAGATTTCAATGAATATTTAGTACATATACTTTATTGTGGTAGACTGCTAGACATGAGATGAAAGTGTTTTAACTAGGTAAATTATTTATTAAAATTATTCTTTTGACTATTGTGTACTCGAAATGTAATGTAAATGTTCAGTTGCCTGTTGACAGTTTTCATGTATCTGTATTGGGTGATAAGTCAATGTAATGTATTGCTGAAATTGGCATTTTATACATAAAACTGCTTTTAACTGTTTTAGTTTCATTCTAATATTACTAAAAATTGATTGTGCTATTTTGCTGATTTTATTTGAAATGTATTTAATGAATTGTATTTCGTATTGTATTATTCGATGAATGCAATCTAAATGAAATGTAACGTAAATGTAATACTATATTTGACTGTAAATTGTATGTAGTGTAGTGTTACGGTAATGACATAGTGTAGAATATTGATCATGATATTTAGTGATAATTTTTTCATGTGTTAATGTTTTGTTCAATTTCACTGTATACTAGTAATTTTCAATATCAACGTTGATTTGTTTATCCGAAATATAAACCCTAAATTTTGATATGTCACACGCACTCAGACGGTCAGATAACAGACTTAACATGCACAATGTCAGATAAATAAACCCAGGAGACATATGGGGTAAATATGAAACTTATCTTTGGTCTCCAAAAGGTAAGTAAATAACGAATAAGCAGAAAGCCCATGTGCGAGCACTGCAGCCCTCAGAGGCGACCTCCGGGGGACCTCGGGGGACCTCCGGGGGACCTCCGGGGGACCTCCGGGGGACCTCGGGGGACCTCCGGGGGACCTCCGGGCGACCTCCGGGGGACCTCCGGGGGACCTCCGGGGGACCTCCGGGGGACCTCCGCGGGGACCTCCGGGGGACCTCCGGGGGCCCTCGGGGGACGTCCGGGGGACCTCCGGGCGACCTCCGGGGGACCTCCGGGGGGCCTCCGGGGGGACCGCCGGGGGACCTCCGGGGGACCTCCGGGCGACCGCCGGGCGACCTCCGGGGGCCCTCCGGGGGCCCTCCGGGGGACCTCCGGGGGACCTCAGGGCGACCTCCGGGGGACCTCCGGGGGACCTCCGGGGGGATCTCCGGGGGACCTCCGGGGGACCTCCGGGGGCCCTTCGGGGGACCTCCGCGGGGACCTCCGGGGGACCTCCGGGGGCCCTCGGGGGACCTCCGGGGGACCTCCGGGCGACCTCCGGGGGCCCTCCGGGGGACCTCGGGGGACCTCCGGGGGGCCTCCGGGCGACCTCCGGGGGACCTCCGGGGGACCTCCGGGGGGATCTCCGGGGGACCTCCGGGGGACCTCCGGGGGGCCCTCCGGGGGACCTCCGGGGGACCTCCGGGGGTACCTCCGGGGGACCTCCGGGCGACCTCCGGGCGACCTCCGGGGGCCCTCCGGGGGCCCTCCGGGGGGACCTCCGGGGGCCCTCCGGGGGACCTCGGGGGACCTCCGGGGGGCCTCCGGGGGGCCTCCGGGGGACCTCGGGGGACCTCCGGGGGGCCTCCGGGGGGCCTCCGGGGGACCTCGGGGGACCTCCGGGGGACCTCCGGGGGGCCCTCCGGGGGACCTCCGGGGGCCCTCCGGGGGACCTCCGGGGACCTCCGGGGGACCTCCGGGGGACCTCCGGGCGACCTCCGGGCGACCTCCGGGGGCCCTCCGGGGGCCCTCCGGGGGGACCTCCGGGGGACCTCCGGGGGACCTCCGGGGGGACCTCCGGGGGACCTCCGGGCGACCTCCGGGGGACCTCCGGGGGACCTCCGGGGGGACCTCCGGGGGACCCCCGGGGGGACCTCCGGGGGACCTCCGGGGGACCTCCGGGGGACCTCCGGGGGGACCTCCGGGGGACCTCCGGGGGACCTCCGGGGGACCTCCGGGGGGACCTCCGGGGGACCTCCGGGGGACCTCCGGGGGACCTCCGGGGGGACCTCCGGGGGACCTCCGGGGGGACCTCCGGGGGACCTCCGGGGGACCTCCGGGGGACCTCCGGGGGGACCTCCGGGGGACCTCCGGGGGGACCTCCGGGGGACCTCCGGGGGACCTCCGGGGGACCTCCGGGGGGACCTCCGGGGGACCTCCGGGGGGACCTCCGGGGGACCTCCGGGGGAGATCGAAATCTAGAAACGTTCTGGTACGATCTGAGGCATTTCTGCAGTGTAATACATAGCGTTATAATGTAGGAAAGGTTATTATCACTTATCATTTGAAATTCATGTATTGATATATCATCACAGTATAAAATCATGTATTGATATATCATCACAGAATAAAATAATGAATTGATATATCATCACAGAATATAATAATGTATTGATATATCATCACAGTATAAAATCATGTATTGATATATCATCACAGTATAAAATCAGGTATTGATATATCATTACAGAATAAAATAATGTATTGATATATCATCACAGAATAAAATAATGTATTGATATATCATCACAGTATAAAATACAATCTAAGATATGTTTTCTATTAAGTTTCTATTATGTACGAAATTGTATATATGTATTCAATAATTGCAATTTAAACATGGCTGTGACATAGTTGAGGCATATCTATTATTATCGCCTACTACTGTGGAATAGTTACATTTTACTGGTAGAAAATAGCAATGCTATTCAAAATAACCTCTTTCAAGGAGCTGTTTACAAGGTAAATAGTCATTAGAGCTATTTACCCGGAATGAGCCATTTAATCTGCATTCAAATTTTCGCGGAATTTTTGGTTTCGTTCATTCTGTTTGGATATTGCGTTTGTCATAATCCTTCGGGACATCTCTACTTCCATCGCATACAATACGATAAAGTCCGTAAGCGTTTCCGAGACCCAGACGAATCAGACGTACTTCGTTTGCAAAACAACCGGGCGAGTTTTGCAGGAAATTGGAATAATAAAACAGTTATATTATGGGTATTTCGGGAAATAGCACTTTTATTGTCCCCCTTGACATTAACTGTTTCACTCGGCTTCGACTCGGTAAATAGTTAATATCTCGGGGGATAATAAAAGTGCTAAATCCCTCACAACCATACAATAACTGTATACTATTCCACAGTAAAACTATGAACTATTCCACAGTAGAAGGTGGCAATACAAGTATTATCTAAACTTGGGAGTAAAATATAAAACAAACATAAAGTTAAAAGTTGCTTTTTTATTTGAAACAATGTCTCAACTGGGGGGGAAAACCAATTCATTAACACTGTATCTAGTAATCCGTAAGGCAATTCACAATCTATGTTTATTTGTACCCTGAATAGGGAAATAACAATATTATTAACATTCCAGTTTCGGACGATACTGAATACCTTCAACAGTTTCATACATGCTATTCTCTCGATACTCTAATCCAATTTCCCTTAACTGGCATCAAGATCTTTATCAGACATAATCATAAGCTTCCTTTACGCTTGGTTTCTTCTGCTTCAGCCTTTTGGCGACTATTATAGCTTTTCATGCCTCAAATATCCGGCTGTTCAATCAAACGACTATCAGCTTCCATGCCTCAAATATCGGGCTGTTCAATTAAACGACTATCAGCTTTCATGCCTCAAATATCGGGCTGTTCAATCAAACGACTATCAGCTTCCATGCCTCAAATATCGGGCTGTTAAATTAAACGACTTTCAGCTTTTCATGCCTCAAATATCGAGCTGTTCAATCAGATTTTGCAATGGTATATTTGGGATGCAGTATTCTTTAGATGGCTTTCAATTTTATCATTATTAAAATTTAAGATTAATATTTCCTTTCTCCACAAAATCACAGGCTCTTCTTCTGATTCACTTGTGCTTGAAATGTCAGAAAATATATCACCTTTTAGGTCAAAGTTAGTGGTGGTTTAAAATGTTAGTCACTGCTAGTATCCTCCATGTTCCACAGTCAAAACTAAACCGACTTTGTTTCAATGGAAACACCAGTGTGTCTGTGAAACATTCAAAATTGTATGCAAAGCATGATGCCTGCCTTTCATAGTGAGAGTAAACAAGTGAACGGGCCTGGAAGGATTACATGACCAGTGGAATAGTTAAACAATACCCTGTATACCTGTGTAACAGCCGTGAAAGGAGTTTTTATGATGCCATGATTTAAGTATGAGAAACACCTCAAACTGTGGAATAGTCAAGATAATGGACAGTGCGAGGCACGCTTGAGGTCTTTCTCCTATTACATGTGTAATAAATATATTTATGTTTAAAAAATTGTGCAATAAAATATGTTTATAATCAATAAAATATATGTTCGAAAATAAATATACATTTTTATGTGCAATACAAGTATTTGTATTTGATAAAAATATATACACGTATATTCAATACAATTTGTATGTGGTCGATATAAATATGTATATGCAATAGGAAACATTTCTATCGATAATTTGCACTGTGGGATAGCATCACATGGCCTCATTGGCAGCTTGCTGTAACGGCGTGTTTAATTGGACGATTGTGAAAAGGACTGAATCGTTCAAGCGCTTTTAGATTTGTAAATGTTTTTTGGAACGATTTGATCATAAGGAGCAGTTTGACCATCCAGCCTGTTCTGTTAAATAACTACAGCTACATTTTTACAGACTGTAAGTTAATTAAACAGCGATGAGATTATCACATTGTTTCAGAAAGTAAAATCGATATATACTAATATGAATCGGTATTTACATAAAATTATCCTATAAAACCAGGTATATATATATGTGTGTGTGTGTGTGTGTGTGTGCGTGCCTACACTGGTAATAATGTATGTTTAATTGTCGTTCGAATTCTAAAGAAGAAAATAAATAATGCATTTATAACTATCCGGATTGTCAAATAACAGCAATATCTATAAAACCATGAATGTGATAGATAACTAAAGATGTCCGAGAGGGTCCCCGGGATTGCCCCGAATAGGCTTCAGTATCAGTGGAGACTGGAGTGCACCATTGGTTTCTGTGTTCAATGAGGCTTATGCCGTGGGGTGGCATCCATTCATCTTTCGACAGGAGCTCGGCATAGTTGCAAAGTAAATTAGCTTGACCTGCTAAAAGGTAACATTGGTCAGATGTGTAATAAAGCATTTTAAAAACTTTTTTAACATTCTGTGATGTAACGCTATCATTTTTTTTTTTAATAAAAGACTTAAACTCATATTCAAGGCTACATTGGTCCACTTTGTAGTAAAACCATTAAATAACTTCTTCTGAAACATTTCAGTAGGTCTATGAGGTCATACAGTACCAGAATGCTCCAGACCTACAGAAAGTTTGATAGAACAACCGTTGACCAAGAAAATTGTGCTTGTATATTTATAGTTCAATAACATGAAATAAAGAAAATATATGTAATTATTGGGGAAAGCCGGTCATTGCACAAAGGACTTGTTCTGTAGTATACTTATCAATGAAATATACATACCAAACGAATTAACTATTAAGTATATAAAGTAAATGATTCCCAGGGACCTGTGGTGCTATCAGTTAACTTTTTGAATAGTATTTTAATGTTGAATTTATTATGCTTAGGTTTTATTATTCCATATTTTCATTTTGGGAGAGAGACATGTCCATGGAACCACTAAGTGAAGCTTCTCGCTTTCTGTACTTCGGCCCCTTTGTCTCTAGCAGTACCAAACTGCTGGACCCGCCCCTGCATTATGTCATAGATAAGAACTGTCTGACATCGGTAGATATCGATTCCATTTTATAAAACAATTTGATAAACTCATCGTCGTTTAAACTTACAGTCTGTAGCTGTAGTCTTTAAACTGAATATGCTGGATGGCCTAACTTCTCCTCGGGATCAAGTCGTTTAAAAAACTCTATTTAACTCTAAAAGCGTTTGGACGATTCAGTCCATTTCACAGTTGTTCATCAAACACGACGTTACAACAAGCTGACGATGAGGTCTTACGAGGCTATCCCACAACGCAAATTTATCGGGGAATAGATCTATTTGTATAGCTCATAAATACACTTGTATCTCACATAAACATTTTACTGAATTCATTTTTATTGAATACAAATATTTCTATTGCACATATATATATGTTTTCGAACATATATACATCGTATTGCATACAAATAAATTGTATTATATTGCACTTATAATGCATATTTTTATTATTGAACATAAACATTTTATTGAACATAAAGTTACAATTATAAAGTATTGGACACATATAAACAATGATAAAAATATAAAATTATTGAATATTGCAACGTTTGACCCGCCATAACGCCTTTAACGGATCCGGATCGAGGTGCCTACCTTTTGGGTCAGAACTGTCTCCCGCCGTTAGGTTACAACAGATCACCGGCCTGATCAGATAAGGCGTGAGGTACATTGTATATGTAGTCAACTAGTCCGAGAGATTCCGTGACGTAGTCAACTAGACCGCGAGATTCCGTAAAGATTAGAAAAACCTTGTCACTAATTTACCTGTACGTCTGTACGTACTATATTACAAGGAAGGATACGCCAAGACGCTCTCAATATTTACAAAAAGCCATGTCATTATTATGCCCTGACTACTGTTATCTAGTCCATTTTGATAAATATTAAATAAATAATTTAGATAAATAATTCAATGTATTTCTCGTAGTTTTTCATTGCATTTGAAATGTTAAGATAATCTGGGGATGCTGTCTGTTTCCCAGACTGGTCGGATGTACTTATATGTATTTGGGGGTATGGGTGTTTCATTTCTAGAGCAGGACGAGGGACATACGGTTCCCCAATAACTTATAGATAAGTACCTCCTACGTGCTGTAGGAAACACTCCGCCCCACGATTACATACAAAACATAAATAAATCTCCCTCAATATCTCGCCCCCCCTCCTCCCCCGACCTGCTGTAGGAAATACAAATCTGTAGGAAACACTCCGCCCCACGATTACATACAAAACATAAATAAATCTCCCTCAATATCTCGCCCCCCCTCCTCCCCCGACCTGCTGTAGGAAATACAAATCTGTAGGAAACACTCCGCCCCACGATTACATACAAAACATAAATAAATCTCCCTCAATATCTCGCCCCCCCTCCTCCCCCGACCTGCTGTAGGAAATACAAATCTGTAGGAAACACTCCGCCCCACGATTACATACAAAACATAAATAAATCTCCCTCAATATCTCGCCCCCCCTCCTCCCCCGACCTGCTGTAGGAAATACAAATCTGTAGGAAACACTCCGCCCCACGATTACATACAAAACATAAATAAATCTCCCTCAATATCTCGCCCCCCCTCCTCCCCCGACCTGCTGTAGGAAATACAAATCTGTAGGAAACACTCCGCCCCACGATTACATACAAAACATAAATAAATCTCCCTCAATATCTCGCCCCCCCTCCTCCCCCGACCTGCTGTAGGANACCCCCACCCCCAGGATTGCTGTAGACGGTTGTAGAAGTGTTGCTTCTGTAACAATGCGCCTGCCATATATGTCACTGACTGTAAATCTGTTATCAATAAATACGATGAAGTGAGAAACAGCCTGGATCCTGTACCGACTACCGCGTGGTATACCTTGTTTGCTGGTATACTGGTATAATCGATAAAACTATTCCACGTAGCCCTGTGTTAGTCTGCTTTTAGTCTGCTTTTATGTCGTCTGCTACTTAAATGTAATTTACAATAGTGCTGCGTTGCCATAGTGACCTCGAAATATAATTATCAAACAGCGTCTGGTAGTGTCCGCCAGCCTAAGGCTGTGTATTATGGCACGACTAACTACAGCACATCGCCATTCTTCTCAAATACAATCGTGTCACAGCATGATATTTTCGTAGATTTGGGGCTGAGGTGAGTACAGATCAGTAGCTATTTGTAGCAATATGTTTGGTAAGATATTTAAGGAATATCAGTTGTTTACACGGTAGAAATTTAATATATATACTAGTGCTATTGTTTGTTGAGATAGTTTAGGAACCGCCGCTCAGTTGAAGGACACTCAAACCTCCAGCATACTATACACCGAGGACTATCAACTAAATGTATTGTCATTTTGTTTCAAGTTTAAGTGAACGGATGATGCTATACTGTTGGGGCCTTATAAACGTACGTAACATGGAATGGGTTAGTCAGGATGTGGCCAGCAGCTGTAACCAAGGAACTTCAGATGTACATATTTTATAGCAATTACTTAAACATTCGGATCAGAAAAGATACATTGTAAGTCTGTGTTCAACAAGAAATAAGAACAACCGTGTTCTCTTCATTACTAACCGACCCAACAGGATCATGATTTAGTGTTCAATGAGACCAGCGTCAGTGCTAATATAACAAAACAAAATGAATCAACTCGTTACTGTCAGGAAGGACTGTGACTCTTCAGACCTGCTACCAGCAGCATCATAGCGGTGATGAAGGATCTCCGCTAGGCTAACCGACAGGAACGAAGAGTTCTCTAACGATATCAGTCTCAACAGTCGTTTACATGCGAGGACATTCACTTTTTGATGATATACGTCAACACATCGGCCCTAAAGTCCATCTTTTTCCAAGATGTGATGACAGAAGTATATTTATACTAGTTACAGTTAGTTATGAGAAAAGTCAGCTGTTAACTATATATTTTTAGCGGTAAGAGAAAAATTCTTTTAGCTTTATTTATCTAACGTTTGCGTATCTATCCGTATATAAAAATGATACGATAAGACGCAGTTCTAATACCTTATCACACATGTACCCTGTGATCCGGTACACACATCTTTGTTATCTTTTGCTTCACTTGTCATTTCTCTAATGAAAGTATATATAGCACAAGTCATGGACACGTCACACATCAACCGTGGCTGATGGTGCTATGTGCACCTCTATACAATTCATGCTTACCAACATGAAGAAAATATTCAGAAATAAGATTATGTTAATTATCGTCATAGTTAGTGGCGCCATATACTTGATGCTATCACGTAGAAGACTAGGATTTCGTTTGTTTACGGTGTTCAGTGTATAAAAGAACAATGTCTTTCGAATTACCCACAAACTCAAAATCCTCCAACATTGAAATTGATTTATATGATTTTTATAACATTTGACAGATCGTGACCAGAGATCCAAGGTTTCCATGTCAGATGATAATATATTAAACATTGCTGGTTCTGGAAGGGATATAATTATGGACGATGTGGCGACTCATGTGTTCCCAGTGAACATGTATGCCGCTCAAAGTCTACATGGATATTCGACATTACATGTAAACGAAAGCAAAAGCACCGGAAGTCAACATAAAGACAGTCACGTGACTGACACAGTAAACAATGCCAGAGTCCTACATGCCATACAAGTGATGAGTAATCAGGGAAAGAGGAAACGGGGACCAAAGGAAAAGGACACATTTCAGCGGTTTGTTTATTGTCTTCCTGAAAGATACGGAAAACTTCCCAAGTTTACATCATTTGACCAGAATGAGAAAGCTATAATAAAGGCACACCAAAAAGCTGGGTATGGTGAGTATCATCAACACCTCAAAGTCGGATAGTTTTATTATCAAACACCAAGAGGTAGGGTATTGTAAGTATCACCCACAACAAGAGGTAGGATACTGTTAGTATCACCCAAACCTAGAGGTAGAGTATTGTTAGTATCACCCAAATCTAGATGTAGGATATTGTTAGTATCACCACACCTAGAGGTAGAGTATTGCTAGTATCACCCACACCTATAGGTAGAGTATTGTTAGTATCACCAAACCTAGAGGTAGAGTATTGTTAGTATCACCCACACCTAGAGGTAGAGTATTGTTAGTATCACCAACACCTAGAGGTAGAGTATTGTTAGTATCACCAACACCTAGAGGTAGGATATTGTTAGTATCATCTACACCTAGAGGTAGAGTATTGTTAACATCACCCACACAAAGAGATAGGATATTGTTAGCATCACCCACACCTAGAGGTAGAGTATTATTAGTATCACCCACACCTAGAGGTAGAGTATTGTTAGTATCACCAACACCTAGAGGTAGAGTATTGTTAGTATCACCAACACCTAGAGGTAGAGTATTGTTAGAATCACACACACAAAGAGATAGGATATTGTTAGTATCACCCGCACCTAGAGGTAGAGTATTGTTAGTATCACCAACACCTAGAGGTAGAGTATTGTTAGTATCACCCACACTTAGAGGTAGGATATTGTTAGTATCACCCACACCTAGAGGTAGGATATTGGTAGCATCACCAACACCTAGTGGTAGGATATTGTTAGCATCACCCACGCCTAGAGATAGGATATTGTTAGCATCACCCACGCCTAGAGGTAGGATATTGTTAGTATCACCCACACCTAGAGGTAGGATATTGTTAGTATCACCACCACCTAGAGGTAGAGTATTGTTAGTATCACCCACACCTAGAGGTAGGATATTGTTAGTATAATCTACACCTAGAGGTAGAGTATTGTTAACATCACCCACGCCTAGAGGTAGGATATTGTTAGTATATCGTTGGTATACCTAACCCCGTAACACTCACATGGTGTTAACCTTGGTATACCAACTCCACTAACACCAACAGATTGCGTTTTACCCTTGGTGTACCTTCCCAAATGTTTACACAGGTGTGTTACCCTTGGTATACATACCTCATTATTACACCTCTACTTTATTTACTCTATATAAAAGTAATTGGTTAAATCGAATATATCCCCACTTTTGCCTGAGTGTGATTTAGTCCTGTGTGTTAGTCTGGGAACTAAAACACACCTACACTCGGGTGTTTCCGCCGAGCCAATCAGGCGAGAGCTAGGCGGAGCTTGTTACCGAACTCGGCAGTGATGCGCGAGGTGGTGGAGCTTGCTACCGAACTCGGAAGAATTTGGCTCCATTGCCATCAAAAGGATAGTTGGGACGTGAAGCTATACAGCTAATGATTTACAAATATTTTCTAGTTAAAACCATCTCTCCAGTGTGTATCGGTATAATACAACGGTTAAAGTATGTGGTTGATGCATATAGCAAGTTTCTGGTGTCCCTTGACCATGCCTATTTCCTGGTCTCGGGACACCAGACACTTGCTATATCTCTCAACCCCATACTTTAACTGTATACTAACACCCACATATTGTGTGCTACCCTTGTTATACCTACCCCATTAACACCCACAGTTTGTGTGCTACCCTTGTTATACCTACCCCATTAACACACACAGATTGTGTGCTACGGTGTACCCGTGGTATACCTATATCACTAACACCAACAAATTGCTATACCTACCCCACTAACACAAATAAATTGTGTGCTACCCTTTGTAAACCTACCCCTTTAATATACACAGATTGTGTGTTACCCTTGGTATACCTACACCACTAACACCCACAAACTGTGTATTACCAGTGGTATACCTACATCACTAACACAAACTGATTGTGTGTTAACTTTGGTATACCTACATCACTAACACAAACTGTTTGTGTGTTACCCTTGGTATACCTACACCACTAACACCCACAAACTGTGTATTACCAGTGGTATACCTACATCACTTACACCCACAGATTGTGTGTTACCCTTGGTATACCTACATCACTAACACAAACAGATTGTGTGTTAACCTTGGTATACCTACATCACTAACACAAACTGTTTGTGTGTTACCCTTGGTGTACCTACACCACTAACACCCACATATTGTGTGTTACCCTTAGTATACCTACATCACTAACACCCACAGTTTGTGTGTTACCCGTGGTATACCTACATCACTTACACCCACATATTGTGTGTTAACCTTGGTATACCTACATCACTAACACAAACAGATTGTGTGTTACCCTTGGTATACCTACATCACTAACACAAACTGATTGTGTGTTACCCTTGGTATACCTACCTTACTAAAACAAACATGTTGTTGGTTTCCTTTATTGTTTGGTATAGAATTTTAAATTATTTATGGATAGAATATATATATTAGAAACATACTAAACGATTTATGACTGGTGCTTTTATTGATTTTACTTACCATACGGCAGATAACAATTCCCCGTACTATGATATTGTCGCTATTGTACTTGATTGTTTTGTTCCAGGGTATCCAGCCCAGGATTACATCGACGGCATTGCCCAAAAAACACATATCTGCCTTTCGTACAATGCTGAACAATTCATGGAGTTCATTCGGACACTCTTTTCGAAACTTGTGAACCGGAAGTGGGATATGTACAAAATAGATAAACAACGACGGTTGTTGCGCGTGGAGCAGGACACACCGAGAGGAATAAAAGACATGAAGTATCAAGGATACCTCCTCATAATTCCTTATGTAAGATTACATCATACCACCACATATTACCCTTGTAAGATTACGTCATACCTCCTCACTATACCCTATGTAAGATAACGTCATACCTCCTCATCTTATCCTATGTAAGATAACGTCATACCTCCTCATCATACCCTATGTAAGATAACGTCATACGACCACACATTACCCTATGTACAGTTGTGGGACCGCACAACGCACCAAAAATAGCATGCGCACACCGTGCATACATCGTTCACACACCGTCCGCACATCGTCCACACATGGTGCGCACAACTGTGCGATTTAGCAACGTTCGCCCCGTTGTGCGCTTCTCTTTGCACAACTGTGCGATTTGGTATCATTTGTAGATCAAAATTACGGAATGACAAAAATACGGAAGGCTTGTATGCGATAATGTACACTGTGTATATATCTGTAATTTCTCATCACAATAATCAAGATTATACAATTTCACAATGCGTGTTACACAGTATTAAGGCGACCTGCTAGGCTGTCAATAATGGGTTTGGCTCCAAGGTAACAGAACAGGTAAATAACAATTTTATGAGTGTCCGGAGTTTTACCTGACCAGTGCCTGACACACAGAGCTGATATGCGATACCGTTTGACCGT
>NW_018408734.1:346522-367697 GCF_002113885.1 Mizuhopecten yessoensis | reverse complement strand
TTACCCATGTAAAATAACGTCATACCACCACATCTTACCCATGTAAAATAACGTCATACCACCACATCTTACCCATGTAAAATAACGTCATACCTCCTCACTATACCCCATGTAAGATAACCTCATATCACCACATAGTATCCTACGTAAGATAACGTCATACCTCCTCATCTTACCCTATGTAAGATAACGTCATTTATTACATTTTTGCCAGTGAAATATCGGATTCTATAAAAATATAAATAAAATATAAACTTGATAAAACTGATATCTTTCACACTGTGACAAATATCAAAAGTGATATTTTCACACTGTGAAAATATCACTTTTTGGTATTGACCAATCATAATGGTATCTTCTATTCGCTGCATTCAAAGCCAACGATTTATTTGTTCAGATTCAAATGAAGCGACGGTAGAATAAGTGGTTGTTATGGTAAATGTTTGGTACACACACTTAAGTATTTACATGAATATACAATTAATAACATTTTCCTAAGCAAGCACAACAGATAAAAGAAGAAAACGTCGGAATCGCGTTGAGTATCCCAGCCTTGTTGTTAGCGTGACGTCATTAGAATATGGCGATAATTATTACGCTTCTGATTCCCGCCCTTTTTTAATGCATTACATTTTTCATGTTTTATGCTTTAAAAATGTAATAAATAGAAAATGTAATGGTATCTTAAGTAATAACAAATATATTTCACTCGTGTGGCTAATATTTTGAAATGTTTCACTCGTGCTGCACACTCGTGAAAAATATCAAAATAATAGCCACGCTCGTGAAATATATTTGTTATTACTGAAGACACCATTAAATATCCTCTTATACCTTCTCATCATACCCTACGTAAGATTACGTCATACTTCCTCATCTTACCCAATATAAAATTAGGTCATACTTCCTCATCTTACCTTATGTAAATTAACGTCATACCTCCTCATTATACCCTATGTAAGATTACGACATACCTCCTCATCTTATACTATGTACTGTTACGTCATACCTCCTTATCTTACCCTATGTAAGATTACGTCATACCTCCTCACTATACCCTATGTAAGATTACGTCATACCTCATCATCTTACCTTATGTAAGATAACGTCATACCTCCTCACTATACCCTATGTAAGATAACGTCATACCTCCTCACTATACCCAATGTAAGATAACGTCATACCTCCTCATCTTACCATATGTACGATTACGTCATACTTCCTCATCTTACCCAATGTAAGATTACGTCATACTTCCTCATATTACCTTATGTAAGATAACGTCATACCTCCTCATTATACTCTATGTAAGATAACGTCATACCTCCTCATTATACCGTATGTAAGATAACGTCATATTTCCTCATCTTATACTATGCACTATTACGTCATACCTCCATATCTTACCCTATGTAAGATTTCGTCATACTTTCTCATTTTACCCTATGTAAGATTACGTCTTACCTCCTCATCTTACCATATGTAAGATTACGTCATACCTCCTCATCTTATACTATTTACTATTACGTCATACCTCCTTATCTTACCCTATGTAAGATTACGTCATACCTCCTCACTATACCCTATGTAAGATTACGTCATACTTCCTCATGTTACCCTATGTAAGATAACGTCTAACCGCCTCAATTCACCCTATTTAAGATTACGTCATACCTCCTCACTATACCCTATGTAAGATTAAGTCATACTTCCTCATCTTACCCTATGTAAGATAACGTCATACCTCCTCATCTTACCCTATGTAAGATTTCGTCATACTTTCTCATTTTACCCTATGTAAGATTACGTCTTACCTCCTCATCTTACCATATGTAAGATTACGTCATACCTCCTCATCTTATACTATTTACTATTACGCCATACCTCCTCATCTTACCCTATGTTAGATTACGTCATACTTCCTCATCTTACCTTATGTAAGATAACGTCATACCTCCTCACTATACCCTATGTAAGATCACGTCATACTTCCTCATCTTACCCTTTTCAAGATAACGTCATACCTCCTCAACTTATACTATGCACTATTACGTCATACCTCCATATCTTACCCTATGTATGATTACGTCATACTTTCTCACTAAACCCTATGTAAGATTACGTCATACCTCATCATCTTACCCTATATAAGATAACGTCATACTTCCTGATCTTACCTTATGTAAGATAACGTCATACCTCCTCACTATACTCTATGTAAGATTACGTCATACTTCCTGATCTTACCTTATGTAAGATGACGTCATACCTCATTATCTTACCCTATGTAAGTTTACGGCATACCTCATCATCTTACCCTATGTAAGATTACGGCATACCTCCTCACTATTCCCTATGTAAGATTACGTCATACCTCCTCATCTTTCCCTTTTCAAGATAACGTCATATTTCCTCATCTGACCCTATGTAAGATTACGTCATACTTCCTCACTATACCCTATGTGAGATTACGTCATACCTCCTCATCTTACCATATGTACGATTATGTCATACCTCCTCACTATTACATATGTAAGATAACGTCATACCTCCTCATCTTACCATATGTAAGATCACGTCATACTTCCTCATCTTACCCAATGTAAGATTACGTCATACTTCCTCACTATACCCTATGTAAGATTACGTCATCCTTTCTCATTTTACCCTATGTAAGATTACGCCATACCTACTTATCTTACCCTATGTAAGATTACGGCATCCCTCCTCACTATTCCCTATGTAAAAGATAACGTCATACCTCCTCATTATACCATATGTAAGATTACGTCATACTTCCTCACTATACCCTATGTGAGATTACGTCATACCTCATCATCTTACCCTATGTAAGATTACGGCATCCCTCCTCACTATTCCCTATGTAAAAGATAACGTCATACCTCCTCATATTACCATATGTAAGCTTACGTCATACTTCCTCACTATACCCTATGTAGGATTACGTCATACCTCCTCATCTTACCATATGTAAGATCACGTCATACTTCCTCATCTTACCCAATGTAAGATTACGTCATACTTCCTGATCTTACCTTATGTACGATAACGTCATACCTCCTCACTATACTCCATGTAAGATTACGTCATACTTCCTCACTATACCCTATGTAGGATTACGTCATACCTCCTCATCTTACCCTTTTCAAGATAACGTCATATTTCCTCATCTTACCCTATGTAAGATTACGTCATACCTTATTATCTTACCCTATGTAAGATTACGCCATACCTCCTTATCTTACCCTATGTAAGATTACGTCATACCTCCTCATCTTACCCTATGTAAGATAACGTCATATTTCCTCATGTTACCCTATGTAAGATTACGTCATTCCTCCTCATCTTACCCTATGTAAGATAACGTCATACCTCCTCACTATTCCATATGTAAGATTACGGCATACCTCCTCATCTGACCTTATGTAAGATTATAAGGTTGTTAATTCCATATTTGCCCACTTATTAGGCCAATTGGCCAAAGGCCGCAGGCCGAGGGCCAATGTGACAGACAGAGGCCTAATTACTTGGCCAATGTGGAATTAAATTATTAATGACACTTTTACTAATTAACTACTTGTATATTATTGGCCATAAACTGATTTAATTCAACAAAATTAATAACAATAATTTCACAATATTGTTCAGTTAAATTCTACCTGATTGTACTTCTGGGGAGGCATTACATTGATATTTATGGTACCTCCTGAGATATGTGCACCACTTAACAGTGAAAAGGGAAGACAACTTTGGAGTTCAGAATTCGTTGTTGAGTATGTACTATCAATATATCATCAAGCAATGGTTTGCTTAACTCGCTTAACACTTCATATCTCGCCGTTTTTTGGGGGAGCTATCGGATGCTCGATCCATGGATTGTTGTCTCCTGTCGTTGTCGATAAAGCGTTATTGAAGGTAAGGGTAGTCATCGCGGATAAGTATAAATGTATATAAAAATGCTCCGAATAATATCGCGTGCGTTCGAGTGGCGCGCGTATTAGTTTATCCCGTATTGGCCCAGGTTTGTTGGGATATTGATTGGGCACTTTTCTTATTTTATTGTCAATATGCAATTAGTTAATCAATAATACGTCATACCACCTAATCACACCCTATGTAGTTTTACGTCATACATCCTCATCATACCCTATGTAAGATTATAAGTCTCGTTAATGCCCAGGGGTGTAGGATAGGGTAATTCCATCAGAGGGGTTTTCAAATTTTGTAAAACCCGAGGGTTTGCCGAGGGTTTTGCCAAATATATAAATTGCGAGGGTGGATTTTCCCTATTCTACACTCTTGGGCATAAAAGAGTATTTTTCTCTCATTCCAACCACCAGAATCAGCTCAAAAACCATGAAAATGCGTTTGGACCTCCTTATTTTACCATATGTAAGATTACATCATACCTCCTCATCTTACCACATGAATAAAATACTTCATGGCTTAGTTACCAAATAATAATATTACATATTATTAAGAAAATTTGCAATTAACGAGTTGTCTCCAAATTAATCCCCAGGATAATGACAATGATCGACCGCAGTCCGTCATATACAGGACCGGCGAGGACTACATCATACAGGTATCAACGAACCATACCGACCACTCGACATTTGACGAGACCGATACGGGATGCACGACTCCTATTAACCACTGTAGTTTAGAACTACAAGAGGTTATTAAACCGCCACATGTAGACGTTAAATCTTCCCCAGTGGCCTCCCCTTCGCGACTGACCTCACAGATGTCCTCTGCGATGATGTCAACAACTTCCCAAAATACAATGCGAATGCCTATCGTGTCATCTTGTCATTCAATAAGAAATGAGGTAAAGTTGCAACTTCAACTTTAATGAAGAACGTGTCTTTTACTGTTCATTAGACGTTTACTTTTTTTTAAATATATAACATAACTGCTTTAGTTTACATAATGAGTTGGATGACGTATCTGCCCGAACAACGAAAGTTCTTGTGTAGGCAGTAACACTGAATCATATATTGTTCATGTCAAGGTAAGACGATTCACAACATTTGACTGTATCATAGTAACACAATGTTTGACTGTATCATAGGTACACAACATTTAACTGTGCCATAAAACACAACAATTTCCTGTATCAAAGTAAAACAATGTTGGCATGTATTATAGTAACACAACATTTTACTGTATCATAGTAACACAACATTCGACTGTATCATAGTAACACAACATTCGACTGTATCATAGTAACACAGCATTTGACTGTATCATAGTAACACAACATTGTACTGTATCATAGGGACACAACATTTGACCGTGCCATAGGAACACAACATTACACTTATCATAATAAAACAACATTTGTACTGTATCATAGGAACACAACATTTGACTGTGCCATAGCACCACAACATTTGACTGTATCATAGTAACGCAACATTTGACTGTCTCATATTAACACAACATTTGACTGTATCATAGTAAGACAACATTTGACTGTATCATAGTAACACAACATTTGACTGTATTATACACGTAGTTACGCAACATTTTACTGTCTTACTGTCTCATATTAACACAACATTTGACTGTATCATAGTAAGACACTGTATCATAGTAACACAACATTCGACTGTGCCATATGATCACAACATTACACTTATCATAGTAAAACAACATTTGACTGTATTATAGTTTCGCAACATTTTACTGTCTTACAGTTACACAACTTTTTACTGTATTACAGTTACGCAACATTTTACTGTATCATAGTAAAACAACATTCGACTGTGCCATAGGATCACAACATTACACTTATCATAGTAAAACATCATTTGACTGTATCATAGGAACACAACATTTGACTGTATCATAGTAACACAACATTGCACTGTATCATAGAAACACAACATTTGACTGTGCCATAGGAACACAACATTTGACTGTATCATAGGAACACAACATTTTACTGTGTCGTAGAAACACAACATTTGACTTACTGTCTTACAGTTACACAACTACTGTATCATAGTAACACAACATTTGACTGTATCATAGTAACACAACATTGGACTGTATCATAGGAACAAAACATTTGACTGTGCCATAGGAACACAAAATTTTAATGTGCCATAAAATACAACAATGAACTGTATCATAGTAAATCAATGTTTTAATTTATTATAGTAACACAATATTTGACTGTAACATAGAACCACAACATGTGACTGTATCAAAGTAACACAACATTTGACTGTATCATAGTAACACAACATTTGACTGTATCATAGTAACACAACATTTGACTGTATCATAGTAACACAACATTTGACTGTATCATAGTAACACAACATTTGACTGTATCATAGTAACACAACATTTGACTGTATTATAGTTGCACAACATGTTACTGTCTTACAGTTACACAACATTGTACTGTATTACAGTTACACAACATTTTACTGTATCATAGTAACACAACATTGTACTGTATCATAGGAACACAACATTTGACTGTGCCATAGGAACACAACATTTGACTGTATCATAGGAACACAACATTTAACTGTGCCATAGGAACACAACATTTTAATGTGCCATAAAACACAACAATGAACTGTATCATAGTAAAACAATGTTTGAATGTATTATAGTAACACAACATTTGACTGTAACATAGAACCACAACATTTGACTGTATCATAGTAACGCAACATTTGACTGTATCATAGTAACACAACATTTGACTGTATCATAGTAACACAACATTTGACTGTATCATAGTAACACAACATTTTACTGTATCATAGTAACACAACATTTGACTGTATTATAGTTGCACAACATGTTACTGTCTTACAGTTACACAACATTGTACTGTATTACAGTTACACAACATTTTACTGTATCATAGTAACACAACATTGTACTGTATCATAGGAACACAACATTTGACTGTGCCATAGGAACACAACATTTGACTGTATCATAGGAACACAACATTTAACTGTGCCATAGGAACACAACATTTTAATGTGCCATAAAACACAACAATGAACAGTATCATAGTAAAACAATGTTTGAATGTATTGTAGTAACACAACATTTGACTGTAACATAGAACCACAACATTTGACTGTATTATAGTTACGCAACATTTTACTGTATCATAGTAACACAACATTCGACTGTGCCATATGATCACAACATTACACTTATCATAGTAAAACAACATTTGACTGTATCATAGGAACACAACATTTGACTGTATCATAGTAACACAACATTGTACTGTATCAGAGGAACACAACATTTGACTGTGCCATAGGAACACAACATTTTACTGTGTCATAGAAACACAACATTTGACTGTGCCATAGGAACACAACATTTTACTGTATCATAGTAACACAACATTTGACTGTATTATAGTTGCACAACATGTTACTGTCTTACAGTTACACAACATTGTACTGTATTACAGTTACACAACATTTTACTGTATCATAGTAACACAACATTGTACTGTATCATAGGAACACAACATTTGACTGTGCCATAGGAACACAACATTTGACTGTATCATAGGAACACAACATTTAACTGTGCCATAGGAACACAACATTTTAATGTGCCATAAAACACAACAATGAACAGTATCATAGTAAAACAATGTTTGAATGTATTGTAGTAACACAACATTTGACTGTAACATAGAACCACAACATTTGACTGTATTATAGTTACGCAACATTTTACTGTATCATAGTAACACATCATTCGACTGTGCCATATGATCACAACATTACACTTATCATAGTAAAACAACATTTGACTGTATCATAGGAACACAACATTTGACTGTATCATAGTAACACAACATTGTACTGTATCAGAGGAACACAACATTTGACTGTGCCATAGGAACACAACATTTTACTGTGTCATAGAAACACAACATTTGACTGTGCCATAGGAACACAACATTTTACTGTATCATAGTAACACAACATTTGACTGTATCATAGGAACAAAACATTTGACTGTGCCATAGGAACACAATATTTAACTGTGCCATAGGAACACAACATTTTAATGTGCCATAAAATACAACAATGAACTGTATCATAGTAAAACAATGTTTGAATTTATTATAGTAACACAATATTTGACTGTAACATAGAACCACAACATGTGACTGTATCATAGTAACACGACACTTGACTGTATCATAGTAACACAACATTTGACTGTATCATAGTAACACAACATTTGACTGTCTTACAGTTACACAACATTTTACTGTATTACACTTACACAACATTTTACTGTATAACAGTTAAACAACATTTTACTGTATTATAGTTACACGACATTTTACTGTATTACAGTTGCACAACATTTGTCTGTATAATAGTAAAACAACATTTGACTGTATCATAGGAACAAAACATTAGACTGTATCATAGGAACACAACATTTGACTGTATCATATTAACATAACATTTGACTGTATCATAGTAACACAACGTTTGACTGTATCATAGTTACACAACATTTGACTGTATCATAGGAACACAACATTTGACTATATCATAGTAACACAACATTTGACTGTATCATAGTAACACAACATTTGACTGTATTACAGTTACACAACATTTTACTGTATTACAGTTACACAACATTTTACTGTATTACAGTAAAACAACATTTGACTGTGCCATATGAACAAAACATTTTACTGTATTAGAGTTACACAACATTTGACTGTATCATAGTAAAACAACATTAGACTGTATTATTGTAACACAACATTTGACTGTAGCATAGTACCACATCATTAGACTGTATCATAGGAACACAATATTTTACTGTATCATAGTAACACAACATTTTACTGTATCATAGTAACACAACATTTGACTGTTTCATAGTAAAACAACATTTGACTGTGCCTTAGGAACACAACATTTTACTGTATCATAGGAACACAACATTTGACTGCCATAGTAACACAACATTTGACTGTATCATCGGAACACAACATTTGACTGTGTCATAGTAACGCAACATTTGACTGTATCATAGGAACATATCATTTGACTGTATTATAGGAACACATCATTTAACTGTGCCATAGGAACACAATGTTTGAATGTATTATAGTAACATAACATTTGACTGTATCATAGTAACACAACATTTGACTGTATCATAGTAACACAACATTTGACTGTATCATAGTAACACACCATTTGACTGTATAACAGTTACACAACATTTGACTGTATTACAGTTACACAACATTTTACTGTATTATAGTTACACAACATTTTACTGTATTATAGTTACACAACATTTTACTGTATCATAGTAACACAACATTTTACTGTATCATTGTAACACAACTTTTTACTGTATCATTGTAACACAACATGTTACTGTATCATTGTAACACAACATGTTACTGTATCATTGTAACACAACATTTTACTGTATCATTCTAACACAACATTTTACTGTATCATTGTAACACAACATTTTGCTGTATTATAATTACACAACTTTTTACTGTATCATTGTAACACAACATTTTACTGTATCATTGTAACACAACATTTAACTGTATCATTGTAACACAACATTTTACTGTATTATTGTAACACAACATTTTGCTGTATCATTGTAACATAACATTTTGCTGTATCATTGTAACACAACATTTTACTGTATTATTGTAACACAACATTTTACTGTATCATTGTAACACAACCTTTTACTGTATCATAGTTACACAACATTGGCTGTATCATAGTAACCGAACATGCTGGTATTATCTATACAGAATGAGTGTGATGTCGCAGTGAAGATAGAACAAGAAGAGCTTTGCCATAAGACGCATGAACTGCCCCAACCGGCCTCCCAACAACCAGAGAGAAGACTTACCAGTCCAGTTATCCAGTCCAATGTCAATACCTCTATGGCGTTCATCGGTAGGCATTGCACAAGCGATTACTTGAAAGAGAATCGTAAGTTTCTGAAAGCAATATTTTCATCTGTCACTAACTTGGTAGTATAAATGTAACATCTATGAGGTAAATCACCTTGGCATATTTTGACCCGATTAACACATGTCAATTGTATTTCCTTCCAGCAAAGTCTAAACTTGTCGTGATCGCCGAAACTTACAGAGGTCTTCTTCAAAATCCATTGAGTGTGACTATCCGGAAAGACCACCTAGTTGATGACGTGATAAGGCTATACAGAGCGAACCCTAGTTTTGGAAATCATCACATACGGGTATTTATGAATTGTGATGGGTATCCGTCTGATCAAAGCAATGCTATCCCAGCAGGCACAATGTTTGTTATGTTTTGGCGAGAAGTATTGCATCGGTTCTTTCAGGGAAACCGTGAATATGTCCCTGTTGTTGACCTCGACATGGACGAAGAGTTTTACGTCACTATTGGTAGGATACTGTATCATGGACTGGTGCTGTTTGACTACTGGCCCGTCAGACTGGCACAAGCTTGCACAGCGGTGATTTTAACGGAGAAATGTTCAGACAGTCAGTTAACCACATCGTTCTACAATGTCATGTCCGAATCGGAGAAAAAGGTAGTGAATGAAGCTAAAAAGGAGATCAGATCAAATATCGCAGAGTTTACACTTCCAGTGTTGAGAAACTTATGTAGAACGTTGCGTTTCTACGGAAACGTTGTGAAACCGCAGCCGTGTACATTCGATGATCTGATTCTCCGACTGGCTCGGTACTACCTAGTGCGGAATTCATACTGGGCTCTGTCTGGGATCAGTGCGGGGTTCATATCAAGTTTCTCTGGAAATCTGCCGGTCATTACCGAACACGACGTGTTCAAGTTGTATGCCCGACTGTCGCCAAATGCTCTAACGTTATTCGAGAAAGTAAACTTTATTTTTAGCCCCACGGAACATAACACGTGTATAGATATGGAGGAGAAGCGAACTAAGATGTATCTTGAAGTGGCCATCATGAAAATGACGACCGATCAAATGGCCCGGATGCTGACGAGGTGGTGCTATTTTGACTGTCTGTGTGCGGACCAGCTGTACACGCGGTTCCATCCACAGTCGGTATCCGAGCCGCCGATGTTTGACCCGGACACACGCACCTTAAACGTGTCGTCTGTATACAGCTCCCAGGAGGAATTCACCGCCTTACTTATGTCACGATTAGATGAGTCTGTTGACGTCACAGCTGACGTAGTCATCGTCTAATGAAAAAATTGTCTTCTGTTGGCATTAACACTAAAGCAATAAGGAATTGCGTCCATTTGCGTGTTTGCAACATCAAGCCGAATTGAGTACGAAAAAGTCCACTTACTGATAAAGTATAAGGAACAATGATCATATTGGTAGCAAGAACAATGATGTCCTGACGGATGAGGTTTAACATGTTTGTATATAATTTCTATGTTTAAATATTTCTGGATCTAATTTTTATGTTCAAATTGAGGCATCTGTGTATATAAGTTGAGGTATAAAAGTTAACAAACAATAAATATTTCTCTTTAAATGCCATGTTACTTTGGTTGTATGTTTATTTCTGGAATACACATGATATTCAATATGAAATCAGTATGTAACCTTTCTCTGCGATGATTGTTAATGAAGTTTTATATATCTATATACACCATATGCATGTATATTAGCAAGGTAATATAATGAATCGAATAGGAATGAACGTTCTTCTCTAAGATCCAATTGGTGATTGATTTGGAGGCCTATCCGAATTTACTGGTTTGACATCGAGAATGTGCGAAAATGGCGTGTCATTTTTGTAGTAAAATGTAGCGTCCGATGAATGTATATAGAATAAAACGTATTACTTGCTTCGCTAATATTATTCTGGCTTCGTTTATGTATATCAGACTCCGTTAATGTATGTCTGACTTCGTCAATATGTTTCTGGCTCTGCTTATGTTTTCTGACTTCGTCAATATGTTTCTGGCTCTGCTAATGTTTTCTGACTCGCGTGGATGTAGATATCAAGCATAAAAAAGGCGTAATGACTTTCCGCTTGGATTCAAGCTGATCATCGACTTACAGCTTTCGAAGACAAGTGAAACACAAGACGCCCAGTGCTAAGACTTCTTTAGTTTGTGTTGAATGTAGCCCATGTGCCTTACATCAACTTACAAAAAGACCATAACGACGGCGAATGCGTTTTGCTTGTACTTATAGATTTTTTTTCGGGTATACTTGGGTCGCGCCTCTCAAAAACAAGAAAGCCAACACCGTATTGGACGCTTTCAAAAACAATGTTTGCGGAAAGAAAACCAACTTTAGTCAGATCCGATCACGGAAAGGAGTTCCTGAACGACTCGTTAAAGCGGTTTTGTACATAAATCAATCGGCGCCACACACACAGAGCAAGTCACAGTGTTTATAAAGCTGATTTTACCGAATCATTTATAGATCAGCTGAAAAATACTTTGTATAAGTACTTTCACTCGAAGCAGACATACAAGTTCACCGACGTATTAATAGACCTCATTCGAAGTTATAACAGCAAAAAACATTCGGGTCTGTACAGTTTGGCTGAGAGGATGACGAGCCTTCTAAGAAAATAATTTATCAGTTTAGAAAAGGGGACCAAATGAGATTGAATTTGAAAAAAAAATCGAGTATCGTCACGAATGGTAGCAGAAGCGGACCGGAGAAATATGAAATATTCGTAGTTGGTCACAGGTTTTACCGTTCATAAAACTCCCGTGAATAAAGCTTAAACATTCGATGGGAATACAGGGATTTTTTACGGTCACGAATTGGAGAGAGTGAATAAAGAATAAAGACACGTTTGGCAGTTAGAAGAAGTTTTAAAAACGAAAAAGGTTAAAGAAAAGAAATTAGCATTAGTTCAAAGGTTAGGCTTGCCAAAATAAAATTAATTTTAGATCGATGACGACTATATATCCCCGAAAAAAAGTACATGAATAGGACGCTTTTTAACGCATTTAAATCATCATCATGCCTATATATCACGTTTGTCTGATTTGCTCTATCTCAATCTTTCACTAAGAAAAGTAATATAAAAGTCATAAGAAGAAGACATCCGAACGACACGTCACATTATACGCATCAATTTGATGCCCCATCGAAAAAACAGTCTACCTGCCGCGATGTCGATCGAAGGAAAGCAATAAGTGATTTACCCGTACACATGTTACGAAAGATTACGCCAAAACGAGGAACAACCCAAAGGGCGCGTTTAACAAGGTATACTGTAAAGTAATAACGATTATAACGATATCTGAGAGGCGTCAATCCCGAAGGCACGAACACTTCCCTGGCGGCTCTCGCAGACGTTAAGAGTTGGACTAGTAATAAAACATTTCCGACAGTAAAAAGACAACTGGAATAGTTGTGTGCAGCTAAAGGAATGATATCTCTTGGTGACTTGTTCAAACTGACAATATCGGCTGGCCTACGTATCGTCGTAATTTAAAGATTAGCGAAATTGTAAGTCTCCGAGAAAACGAGATTTTCTAAAAGAAAAAACACTGTGTGATACATGGCAGATGTCAGGCAAGGTTTTTATTCTATCTTCATCCATTGGCCGTTGGTAGAACCTCAAATAGTAGGCGACACGCGTACGAGTGACTCGTTCTTCGGAGGCACGCTAGTCTAGTGGTAGGACGCCGGACTCGTGACCGAAGGGTTGCGGGTTCGAGTCACGACACGGCACTGTGTTGTATCTTTGAGCAAAACACTTTACTCCGCTTGTTTCAGTCTACTCAGCTGTAAATGAGTACGTGGTTAGGCAGTGCTAGAATGGTTGAATGCTAGCTATTAGCGCCGAAATGGCAGCACCGGCTGTATATGCTCCCCAAGGAGTTGAGAAAGATATTGCTGGTTGCAAAGGCCCTATAGCCACGGATTATAATTTGTGACCCGCTCTGAGACGACCTACGAGCTAGGTTTTGATAAGTCGGTTTATATGAACCTTGATTTATTATTATTATTATTACAACAAAATTAGCTACCGGAAACTGCAAATATGGGTAAACAAAGACACCCCATTGAAAATTTTCCCTTCTATTCTTTTCTTTTAGTCGTTCATTTCAGTTGTTGAATGTAGTCGTACATAAATCTATTTTGCATTTAGCAAGATAAGACTCCATTTTATTGAGAGAGAAAAAAAAGAAACTTTAAAAATATAAATATTTGTTTTGTTTGTGTACATATAAATGTAAACAAAAAAGTAATATACAAAGTAGAATCGTAATGGAAGCATTGGAAGTTATGAACTTTAAAATGTCGATAGTTATCTCATACGTCACTTGCAAACATCCCTTCAATTCCTTGAAATAACCATAAAGCTCCCATATATGTTCCAACAAAGTAAGTAGAAGCAACATAAAATTGAGATAGCATTATGTTATATGCAGTTTAATATTTGTTTTAAACGACTATCTAATTTCTCACTGTTCCAGAAAGAAAAATGTTCATCTTTACAAAAACTAGCTGAAAAATTAAAGTGACCTCGACCTGTCCATTTTGCCCCGGAAGGTTATATGGCGTGTATGTGGCTGTCAAAACGAAAGTAGAGGCTAACAGTATCTACAGTGTATATCAAATTGATATATTGGGACAAATTGGATCTTAGACAATATAACCTATAAAGATTCTTTATAAAATGGCAGTAGACAGTGCAAGAGTACTTATCTTTCACCAAGGTAGCCTGGGCTATAAGTTAAAAAGGTGAGTGTATTAGAAAGACAATTTTGAAATAAATTGATGTAGTTGAGATAGCGAATTAAACGATGGATATTGCAGTCCATCCGGAAACATTAGGTCTTATTTCAAAAGAATTGTAATCTGGCCACGTATAAAATTACTATGTTGCTGTAAAAGGGCGTTAGGACTTGTATAAGTGGTCTTGTGAAAAATAATGTTGCTTTTGACACAAACACGCCAATTGTGTTTCTTTCTTGGTTAGATTTGAATATTTAAAACGCTGCTTAAAACGTTGATATATTTCATTCATATTCTTAATCAGTCGGAATCAAAGGCTTATGAAAATTCAAGTTGTGAGAAAATACATAAACATGTAGACTTTCATTATTAGTTCCCTACTGGTGTAACCGGGGGGACTATAGTTTTCCTCTCCGTCCGTCTGTGTACGAACGTACGGTCGTACGTACGTACGAACGTAACACCAATGTTTGTCAGCGCCATAATATCTCGGACAAGTTTAAATTTCAGGGTTGTTAGGTCAAGGTCAATGTCACCCTTACTATTTTTAGAAAATCCTTATCATCGCTCTAGCGGCTTCATTCCTTGAGGGATTTAGATCAAACTACACACAATTACAAAGGATAAAAAATATCTCGGACAAGTTTGAGTTTCAGGGTTGTTGGGTCAAGGTTAAGGTCACCGTTACTAATTATAGAAAATCCTTGTCGGCGCTCTAGCGGCTTCATTCCTTCAGGGATTTTTTTATCAAACTTCACAAATTACAAAGGACCATACTATCTCGGGACATATTTGAAATAGCATGCAAACATTATTGTTTAGAAACATTAGGATACCTACAGACAAAATATAACTTTCAAGTTCAAGGGGCCGTTATGCTGTTAAAAGAGCAATAATGAACTGAATTAAACTGGATAAGTAATACATTATTACACATTGGTGATGATAATCACGTCTCTTAATCCACCTTGCTGGTAATTGATTTAATACCACAAAAGCAACAAAATATAACAATCATTTTATTTTATATAATTCCTCTGTCATAATACTAACATTACAATTTCTTGTATTATTATTACATTAAAATCAATAACAAGCTAATTGTATACTTTTCATTTTCCCAAATTATCACCAAAGGGCACCAATTTTCTAAATCATTACATTGTAATAGCAAACGGGGGCCGGTAGGGGACATGTATTGCTTTAGCAAAACTCAGTATGCTTGTTACTTCTGTTTGCATCTTTCTCATATTATTCTATATGTACATGTAAGTGACTGGGCTGTTGGTACAAAGCTTTTGAAAATTGATTAATGTCTGGTAAAAAACATCAGCTGTATTACTTCTGCAACAACAGGAAAAGATAAAATAGTCATTTTTTGTTTTGTTTATTTTATAAACATCTGAAAAGAGCAAAAAATAACACAACGAATCTAAGTTCTAGCATATGGTGCTAATCTGATTATTGTATCTCTCTCTCTCTCACGAAAATTCGCCATAGGATAATCTAGGGATTCATTTTTATCCAATAGCAGTAAGAATATCCTCTTTTCACTCATATTTCACGGTCTATTGTTATGAAAAAATCAAAAGAAATGTAATGGGGTACTATGAATTTATTAGAATTAACTGCCTGCTTTGTGTTGGATACTTGCAACTTAAAAAATCTTTTCAAAACCACTGGAAAATGCTGCAAAATCGCACCAATAACACAATTAAGGCGTTTAAATGAAGTCGGGGCATTATTCTTCTGTAAAATAGCACTATAATCCCGTTACACATGCCCTGTCATGGTTATATTTGTTTACTACAGTTTTGTATTTGCTAGAAAATATTAGCGTCATACAAAAAGGCACATAGCAGATAAACGTTGTATTCCTTGAGGTTTTAGCAAATGTCCTTGCTGACAAAGTGAGTTTAAACAATATCATATCATGTAGTATGCACATTTTTATACATGTTTTAAAACAGTTTTAGGTACAGTACTAAGTCTTGGATGAAGACATCCAGCTTACTGAAAATGACGAACGTTATAACCTAACAGTGGAAGAATTGAAAGCAGATTTAGATGATTTGTTTTTAATTTTCAATTTGAAGGTATACTATATATGTATAACATAATGTATCGTATTCAATGCTGTTCATAACTATTACGGTCTTTGATGTCAGAAAACAATATGATCATGCAGAGTAGTTTTGCAAAAGCTGTATGAAATCATTCTGAATTATCTATTAATTTGATATGATTTCGTTCAGACTCAATATTGAGTTTTATTGGTAAAGATTATAGACATCACACTCCGTTAAGTCCTGTAAGAGTCATTCCCTTGTGAATAGTATTACTTCGTTAAAATTCAGTTGTTACAATGAATTATCTTCCTTTGATCAATGTTCCTGTGAAATCACTAAACCATGAACAGCCTACGATAAAGCTTCTTAGACAATTGATTTGGAAGTACATACATGTGTGTATGTAGCACTATGTATCAGCAACTACCATAAGAGTTTGCCTTTATTTACAGAATTAGATTGGAATTTGATAAATGGGCTATGTGACGTTACTGTACTGTCAATAGTCCATGTTAAAGTCCTTTATTTGTAAGGGTTTACATTTTTTGTCAGATATACATGTACATGGATTGATTATGTGTGTTTTGACAGAGGGTAGTTATGAAATCACACATACCTTTACCAATGGACACGACACAATCTAGCTACTCATGATGTAGTGCCTTATAACTGACAATCGTCTTTCAATTTATATGTTTTATGGAGCAAAGATCTCTATGCCTCAACAACACAAGAAATGGTTAATTAGAGCAATGCGGGTTGGTATGGTTAATAAGAGACAGGAGAGTGGGTATGGTAAGAGAGAGGAGAATGGGTATGGTAAGAGAGAGGAGAGTTGGTATGTTAGATATCGCATGCCGTAATGTCGTATGTAGATGTAGGTGCCTGGCTCGCTTTCACTTCAGGGATAGTAAAAAATAACAGGAGTTTACTAAATTGTAAATACATGTATGAAACAGTTTAATAGAATCCCCTAGTGTTTCGCCTACCGTGAGATAGTGATATTCAGTGAACGTTAATTTTTAAATTGTCACAATACAGCATAATTGTGTTTAACAATTCCTTTATTCAGATCGACGGTTAGTATCGTGTTATTGATTTGAACAGTGTGAATGAAAGTTGATAGATCAAACTATCAGGTTAGCTCTTCGTGTTAATATACTGTAGGACGCTATAAACATAAGTTATCTATCGGTATGGCGTATACGTACTTGTTCAATATTACCTAATGTACTTGTACATGACCAGATTGTATTCACATGTCTAATACACCTGCACGAATACACGGTGTTTCATTTTACTGTTTACTTGTGTAGGAAGTTGGTTGTTACGATATGATAGTCTATATCATATGTTTATCTGATTACCTTGCCTGATCTGTTTTCCAAGTCATATAAGCGGGTGTAAAGACAGTACCATATGACAAAGTAGATGGTGATTAAACATACCCAGTGGCGGAAACAAGTGAGTATGTTTGTCATTGACACTGTAGTTTTATCTTTGCTGTTTCGAGAAAATGGTTGGGTTTGATAGAACGTCATCATATCATTTCTGCACTAAGATCAATAGCCAGTCCTTTTAGTTGGTTACAATTATTTCACGATAGGTCCAATTGTCTTATATGGCTATTTAGATTATTTTTTCTTTGGACGTGTGCTTGTCTGTAAGTCGTGTATAATGTAATACACTGTATCTATTCATAACACCATTCTGTAGTCAGCCAAATATCCAACACATTGTTCAAATCTAATTGTTCGTCACATATATTGTCGTGGTGCCACTTGTTGACAGGAGGTGTGCTATATATGATGTAGAATTATAGTTTATCCTGTTGTAGATACAAGTATTGACAGCACCTCTTTTGACGTATACACTTATATGGCAATCCATATAACATAGTATATCGTATTCAATGCTGTTCATAAATATTACGGTCTTTGATGTCAGAAAACAATATGATCATGCAGAGTAGTGTTGCAAAAGCTGTATGAAATCATTCTGAATTATCTATTAATTTGAAAGGATTTCGTTCAGACTCAATATAGAGTTTTATTGGTTAAGATTATAGCCATCACACTCCGTTAAGTCCTGTCAGAGTGATTCCCTGGTGAATGATATTACGTCGTTAAAATTCAGTTGTTACAATGAATTATCTTCCTTTGATCAATGTTCCTGTGAGATCACTAAACCATGAAGAGCCCTTAGACAATTGATTTGGAAGTACATACATGTGTATGTGTAGCATTATGTATCAGTTTACAGAATTAGATTGGAATTTGATAAATGGGCTATGTGTCGTTACTGTACTGCCAATAGTACACTTTAAAATCCTTTATTTGTAAGGGTTTACATTTCTTGTCAGATATACATTTACATGGATTGATTAAGTGTGTTTTGACAGAGGGTAGTTATGAAATCACACATACCTTTACTAATGGACACGACACAATCTAGCTACTCATGAAGCAGTGCCTTATAACTGACAATCATCTTTCAATTTATATGTTTTATGGAGCAAAGATCTCTCTGCCTCATCAACAAAAGAAAAGGTAAAATAGAGACAGGAGAGTGGGTATGGTAAGAGAGAGGAGAGTTGGTATGTTAGGTATCGTATGCCGAGCTGTTTAACTTTCAAAATCTTAATGTCGTATTTCCTATATGTAGGTGCCTGGCTCGCTTTCACTTTAGGGATAGTAAATATTAAAAGGAGTTTATTGTATTGTAAATACATTTGTACACGTAAGAAACAGTTTAACAGAATCCCCTAGTGTTTCGCCTATAGTGGATAGTGATCTTCAGTGAACGTATTTTTAAATTGTCACAATACAACATAATTGTGTAGCACTACTTTAACCTTTTGTTGTATACATGTTACATTGTTTCTCCTTAGTGTCAACACAAGGTATACTAGTACAAGTGTACACAAACCATATATTTGTGTGGCAGTGGTTTGTCCTGATTACAGGTTCAATTAAATGTAGTATGGCAGAGGCGGATTTTGCCGTTATGAATTTTAGAGTTATACACACCTTTGTATATCGTGACACTGTACACGTGTCATTTGGCTAGTGGAGATTGTTAGTCACCTCTAGGTTCCATTACGTAATATCGTGCGTTATTTGTATTCCGGTATACTCTTCTTATCTGTTAGTTATTTCGTTACTCTTATAACTCGTCCCGTCAGCGATGTAGGAGTCCGGTCCGTAGTTTGGTTCAAGTTCAAGTTCTTTATTAACTTTGAGTCTTGCGACTCATCAGTGTAACACATATACATGATATATATATATATATATATATACTTTGTTATCACTCGTTCCGTCAGCGGAATGTTTTCGAAGTACACAGCTTTTGGGTAGGGGGCTGGTCATAATGTAGTGTGTAGTTTTGGGTAGGGGGCTGGTCATAATGTAGTGTGTAGTTTTGAGTAGGGGGCTGGTCATAATGTAGTGTGTAGTTTTGGTTAGGGGATTGGTCATAATGTAGTGTGTAGTTTTGGTTAGGGGGCCGGTCATAATGTAGTGTGTAGTTTTGGGTAGGGGGCTGGTCATAATGTAGTGTGTAGTTTTGGGAAGTAGTGAGTGTTATGGAGGTTTAGTATTTGAACTTACAGTCGGCTTGGTCGGGTGGTTATTACGCATACACGTGACCCTCACTTATATGTAGAGGAACACCTATACAGGTGGGTAGTTATACCTAGGGCACACCAGTTTCATATTTATTCTATACCCCATTCATTTGCCAACTTTATACTTGTTATATCACCTTTACGTCGAGATTCGTCAGTAATTATTAGTCACTTTGGCCTTTTGATATACTTCAAACTTTATACACTAGTCAGTATTTTATTATTATGTTATTACGACTAAGGCTAATGTCAAAAGCTAAAATCACCTCATTGTAAATATCATCATCTTCTTGTTAATATATTAAACTGTTAAACTTTATATACAGCTCTTTGTGGTTTTTCACTATATGCCATTGGCACACAGAACTTGGGCGTAGTAGGTGCTGATACAACTAGGAAGCGCTACTTCGAAAATCTTCGAAATTTAGAACACAACGCGAAGATTTGGCGACACCCTCTTGTACATGTCCCTAACCCTACTACACCAGTAACAAATTATCGATGCGATAACTACTTGTATCATAATTTTTAGGCCTTTGCAATATCTACTTGTGTATTGATATATAATAGTCACTTGTGTTGTATATGTCTTATAGTACATTGATCTGTTTGTGACTAACATTGATTTGTTTGTAACTAACATTGATTTGTTTGTAACTAACATTGCTCTGTTTGTGACTAACATTGATCTGTTTGTGACTAGCATTGATCTGTTTTTGACTAACATTGATCTGTTTGT
>NW_018408734.1:323543-346463 GCF_002113885.1 Mizuhopecten yessoensis | reverse complement strand
CTCTGTTTGTAACTAACATTGATCTGTTTGTAACTAGCATTGCTCTGTTTGTAACTAACATTGCTCTGTTTGTGACTAATATTGATCTGTTTGTGACTAACATTGCTCTGTTTTTGACTAACATTGCTCTGTTTGTAACTAACATTGCTCTGTTTGTGACTAACATTGATCAGTTTGTGACTAACATTGATCAGTTTGTGACTAAAATTGATCTGTTTGTAACTAACATTGCTCTGTTTGTAACTAACATTGCTCTGTTTGTGACTAGCATTAATCTGTTTTTGACTAACATTGCTGTGTTTGTGACTAACATTTATCAATTTGTGACTAACATTGATCTGTTTGTGACTAACATTGATCTGTTTGTAACTAGCATTGCTCTGTTTGTAACTAACATTGCTCTGTTTTTGACTAACATTGATCTGTTTTTGACTAACATTGATCAGTTTGTGACTAACATTGATCTGTTTGTAACTAACATTGATCTGTTTGTAACTAACATTGATCTGTTTGTGACTAACATTGCTCTGTTTGTAACTAACATTGATCTGTTTGTAACTAGCATTGCTCTGTTTGTAACTAACATTGCTCTGTTTGTGACTCATATTGATCTGTTTGTGACTAACATTGCTCTGTTTTTGACTACCATTGCTCTGTTTGTAACTAACATTGCTCTGTTTTTGACTAACATTGATCTGTTTTTGACTAACATTGATCAGTTTGTGACTAACATTGATCTGTTTGTGACTAACATTGATCTGTTTGTGACTAGCAATGATCTGAATTTGACTAACATTGATCTGTTTGTGACTAACATTGATCTGTTTGTGACTAACATTGATCTGTTTGTAACTAACATTGCTCTGTTTGTGACTAACATTGATCTGTTTGTGACTAACATTGATCTGTTTGTAACTAACATTGATCTGTTTGTAACTAACATTGATCTGTTTGTAACTAGCATTGCTCTGTTTGTAACTAACATTGCTCTGTTTGTGACTAACATTGATCTGTTTGTGACTAACATTGATCTGTTTGTGACTAGCAATGATCTGAATTTGACTAACATTGATCTGTTTGTGACTAACATTGATCTGTTTTTGACTAACATTTATCAGATTGTGACTAACATTGATCAGTTTGTGACTAACATTGATCTGTTTGTAACTAACATTGCTCTGTTTGTAACTAACATTGCTCTGTTTGTGACTAACATTGATGTGTTTGTGACTAACATTGATCAGTTTGTGACTAAAATTGATCTGTTTGTAACTAACATTGCTCTCTTTGTAACTAACATTGCTCTGTTTGTGACTAGCATTGATCTGTTTTTGACTAACATTGCTCTGTTTGTGACTAACATTTATCAGTTTGTGACTAACATTGATCTGTTTGTAACTAACATTGCTCTGTTTGTGACTAACATTGATGTGTTTGTGACTAACATTGATCAGTTTGTGACTAACATTGACCTGTTTGTGAGTGCTGTTAAACAGTTCCTTTATACATGTCGAGGGTTAGTATCGTGTTATCGTTTTGAACAAATTGAATGAAACGTGATACAACAAAATACTAGGTTAGCTTTTTATGTAAATATAGGACGCTTCCTTTATTCAGATCGACGGTTAGTATCGTGTTATTGATTTGAACAGTGTGAATGAAAGTTGATAGATCAAACTATCAGGTTAGCTCTTTATGTTAATATACTGTAGGACGCTATAAGCATAAGTTACCTATCGGCACGGCGTACGTATCCAATATCACCTAATGCACCTTTACATGATCAGATTGTATTCGCATGTCTAAACACGTGCGCGAATACACGGTGCTTCATTTTACTGTTTACTGGTGTAAGAAGGTGATTGTTATGATATGATAGTCTATATCATATGGTTCTCAGATTACCTTGCCTTCGCTGTTTTTTAAGTCATGAAAGCGGGTGTAAATACACTACCAGATGACAAAGTAGACGGTGATGAAACATACCCATTGGCGGAAACAAGTGAGTATGTTTGTCATTGATACTATCGTTTTGTCTTTGCTGTTTCGAGAAAATGATTGGGTTTTATAGAACGTAAATATATCATTTCTTCACTAAGATCAATAGCCAGCCCTTTTATTTAGTTACAAGTATTTCACGATAGGTCAAATTATCTTTTATGGTTATTTAGATTATCGTTTATAATGTATTACACTGTATTTATTTTTAACATCATTCTGTAGTCAGCCAAATGTCCCACACATTGTTCAAATCTTATTAATCGTCACATGTTGTATTATCGTGGTGCCAATTGTTGACAGGAGGTGTGCGCATGCTTTATCACGGGGGTAACCGATACTCGCTATTTCGCTGACGTCAGAGTAATACTCGCTGTTTGGATTACGTCGGTGCAAAAAGTTAGTTTTGCGCCAAATACAGCTTACGGCAGAGAAAAATTCTTCCACGATTGGAAGAGTGTCGCGACAAAATATAAGATTGCGTAAGTATAATGATGCGGTTTCTGCCCTTCACAAAGCCGATATATTATCTATTTATAATACAATATACAAGAGTGAATATCCACCTCTTGTTCCACCATCTCGCCCCAACTTCTCCTACCTTTCTTCTCTCTTTTCTTTATGTTCTCTGTTCTCCCTTTCTTTTTATTTTCTCAATCACTATCTCAATTACTCTTTCTTATAAAGACAATGTAATGATCTCAGTAGACAGTCTGCGCAAATTTATCATTTACCTTTTTGTGTGGGACTGATAAGAGCGAAGCTCTCGGGTGCCGTAGGCCACCGTGCGGAGCTCTTTACCGGTAACATGTGCGTGTAAATAGATCTGATCCAAACTTCCATCACTAAATCGTACAGCTACAGCCTAGAAACTTTTCGTACTTCCGGTGACCTGTTCCGGTTCATGGAGCCCGTAAATATGCCTAATCGAATAATAAAGCGACATGATCATGACATGTAACGAAGCAGGAAAATGATGTATTCGAACCAACGAATTTAGAAAATAATATTGACCGTATTCAATACACTGGGCGTGTTTATTTCCACGATTTCTTTCCTTTTGTAACGAAAAGATAAATCATCGGCATGGTCATTAAACAGCTTACATGAATGTCACAAGCTAATGGCGTCGAAGAGTGCGTAAGAATGTGATTAGATGACAAAGTATTACCGTCGATTAAATTAGCTTAAATTTTGGAAAGCTATACATAATTTGATACTGACAACTTTCTAAACATACACATTTTCTATCTGAATATTGATAATCGATCGTAACACACGAGGGTCATTCCCACTAGGACGGAAATACCCGAGTATTTACGAAGCAGGGTCAATGACGAGGTCGCTTGGTTCATTGACGAAGTCAAAGTTCACGGGTCGTCTGCCCCGGTGAAACAGAATTGTCACCGACAGCTTTCCAAGGGTAGACGTAAGGTGTTTCAAAGGGTACAATTGCGGAATTTTCAGTATTACTACTCTTGTTTTTCTGCATTTTTGTAGAACGTCAACTGTATATTCAGTTCTTATCAATTCTTCCATTTGGGGATCGTTTCTGTTGATATTTTATTTGATTCAAATTTGTGATATTACCTTACAGTAGATTTTACAACTAAAACTGGAATTTCAATGCTAGATCTGCTTGTACAATATATTGAATCTAGTTTCATCTAATGCAACCCAAATTAACAATCACTTGAAAAGACAAACATTATCTGTACAGTTTTGTACAGTAAAATATCTTTATTGATACTTAGATAAATATAAACTTTAAACGCTTGACAATTTGTACTTCCGTTCAACTGTGTAAATCTTTACAGCATTTCTAATCAAAATCAAAACTATTCTGCATATGATGTACCTGGTGATGGCAATTATTTTTATTCAACCACATTTAACACCAATATTGACTCAGGAACAACAAGTCCATCATGAAACTGACATCAATGCCATCAACACAATCATTACTGAAACTTCACTTGCATGATATGCCAATCTCTCTCTAGGTATCTATAAAAACTGAATGACAACAGCGACGATGAAGAGGAGGAATCTCCTGCTGTAGATACCTGGAATGTTTAACGTATATAATCAGTACAAACATTGAATTTCATCATTTCACATGGATTATCTGAATTATTAAAAAGAAAAATCTAAAATCTTCATAATTTATTTATGCATCACCACTCGAAAAAGAAACAATGGTTAATGCATTTATGACAAAATTAAAAATAATTTTCCAGACAACAAACCCGAGTTCAATGCCCCTTTTCAGCAACGTATTACTTTTTCACAACGCGTGCCGATTTATAACTAGTTACAGACAGAAACTGTTAAATTATATTTGGCATCATTACCTGTCAAACCTCGATGACAGTAACAAAATGTGAAATTCAATCCGGTGTTTCATGATGGAACAGGAATTGAGACTGCATATCGATATAACGACAATCTCAACATTAATGTGGTGAATTTTGGGTAGAGTTATCTCCCTTAGACCGATAACCGCGCCGACAACCTGGATGTTCCTCCACCTTGTTAGCTAAGAGCAGTTCCAACTACTTGTTGTGACGGTGTGAATTCACGACAATTGGTGTCACTAGTGCGAAACAACTCGCGCTATTCGCGCTATTTTGACATTTTTTCATTTTTTCTTTGGATATTTTTTTTTACCTTGCTGGTCCCTTCTCGCTCGCCACGTGCGCTGGCCATTGTGACCAGTGTGCGAATTACGAGTGAGAGAATTTGGGAGAGTTCTACTAGTTTATTGTTGTTTATTTAATTATTTATTAGGGGTAAATCAGAGTCGGCGTTGTTCACTGACGTTCTGAAATTTATATTTAAGTTAACTTAATGTATTTGTTACTTTGTACGAACTCCATTCGCCTGTATAGTGGGCCGCCCATATTTGCGGAATACGTATGACAGGCGAGACTTGAGTATCGTTAGAATTAGGAATATTATTTTTATATTGTAGGGAAATTATTATATATTTAGTTAGGTTAATATTACATTAGGTTAGAAATTAGTTATTTTAGGAATTAGAAATTATTTTGTAAACTGTAAATCGTAATTGTAATCGTTTGAATTTTGTACGGGACAGATACACGTGTCTACTTGTAGTAACGTTAGTATACTGTCCTCGTGCATAATTTTGTAATTGTTTAATTAAGTGTTTTAACTTATTTCTTTGTTAAAACTTTTTGATATTTTGTCATGGCTGCCATAAATGTACGCTCAGCTACAGAAGTTGAGCTGTGCACGTTGGAGGGTTTAGGCCCTACAACGGCAAAAAAAATCATTGAGATGAGAGATGAGGGCGACATCACCCTAGAAAAACTTGTCTCAAGCTCGAGGGTAGGCATGGGAAAGTGGCAGCAATGGCTAAGTGATGGTGTTGCCACGGATATAAGGGTCACTGCTCCTGTGGAGGCGCATTCACCACCCCTGTCGACCTCATCACGGGCAGAAAGGCTCAATAGACAGAAGGATGAATATATGGACATGAAGCATCAATTTAAAGAGCTACCGGTCCAGTTTAGGGAATTAATGGTGACATTGGAGACAGAGGCTCTTAAAAGGTCAGAGGGCATGTCGGCTAGAGCTGCCTCGCCTCCAAAACAGACCTCTACTCCTGCCACTATGGTATTGACTACACCTAATGGTGGTCAGTATGTCAGTCAGGGACCACAAACAAATAGCTGGTCACTCTGGGGGAGAGGCGGGTGGGGTACAACTGAATCTACCTCCATGCGATTGAGGGGGGGGGGTATCATACTCCGACCCTCAGGCAATGCCTCCTAAACAGAAAGAGTCCGGGTTTGACGGGAGGTATGTAAGGGGTCAAGATCAGGGTTCACATGTGTCAACATGGACTGCTGGAGGCATCAGTGCACCCATCNTCATGCCTATCATCAGACAATGAAAAGGGGGCTGACTTCCTGTTGGAAGATGTCAAGCCTAGTTTGACGCCTCGCAAGCAGGGAGGGGGGAATTATCCTGGGGGATATGACCCTTCACAGCCAGCTTTTCAACATAGGGGGGGTAACATACCCCCAGGTAATAGGCTGCCATACACCAATGGCGGGATAAGTAACTATCCCTTGTTGGGGTACATAGACACTCGGCTAGGGCAAAATCAGGTTAAAATAGAACAGCATACTACTCCTGCTCATGGTCTGCCTTCGGCCGTTGCCGGTGCTCGCGCAAGGGTGCCCTTAACAAGCGCAGTTAATCGTGGTGTATCTACAACAGCACGGGCTACCCGCGATGAAGGAAGGAATAGACGGACTTGCGACAGGTCGGACAACGAACGTCCTGCAAGGCGCACGCATCGCATCCCCGGTGAGCGACATGCGCGCCAATCACAAGGAACGCGCCGTGCGCCTACAGGGCGTAGACGTGATTATTCGTCGGAAAGCGACGACTCTGACCCCGAATTTTCCAGTGAGGGGGATGGGAACAGCGATACGGATTCAGAGGACTCCTCCGACAACTACCAGAGGCATCGTCAAAGGAGTGGAAGTCCTCAACGACACAAGATGCCCACTTACTCTGGTAAGGAGCGATGGGAACCATTCACTCTTAAATTCACCAGAAGTATTAAAGATAATAAATGGTCGGACCGTAAGACTAAACAACGGTTTTTCGATTGTCTGGTGGGTGATGCGTTGGAGTACGCCGATTATCTTTCTTGGGTTCGCTAAACTCAAGAAAAAGATGAAGGAACGGTTTAGCGACAAGGACGTCCCAGTGGTGGCCCGCAGAGAGCTGAACTTCACTAAACAGGAGGAGAATGAAAGTTTAGTGGAGTTTGCTCAGCGTATTCAAATCATAACTGGGGATGGCTTTGCGCATGCAGACACCACAACCAGGAATCAGATCGCTACAGAGGCGTTCCTCAAAGGCTGTCGCGAGAAGATGGCGGCGCAGAGAGCCATGGAGAGGAACCCTAAGACGGTTCACAAAGCTCTCTGAATTACATAAAGGCCTCGGTGGCCAATCAGCGTGCTCTGTTTGGTTCCCGCGCGCCACATTACTCTAGTAGGCAGGTGGAGTTTGCAGAGGGCACTAAGTCGGGGGCGACAAAGTAGAGGAGGACCCTGTAAAGTTCTCAAAAGATGAACTACAGGAGCTTAAGAAATATCTGGCCCGGCTTAGTGCGGGCGGTGTGTCTGCACGTCCGTACTCTCCTCCACCTCGGGGCGACTACCGATCACCGGAACGCGACCGAGGTTTCCCTCAAAACTATGGGGGGAACCGTTCACCGGATTATCGTGATAGGACACCGGCCCTTCATCCCTCATCGGATTATCGTGATAGAGCTCAGTACCCTCGTCCACCCCAGGACAACTGGCGTAATAGGTACGACGGTAGACCTCGAGATAGGTCGTCACTACCTTTGAAAGAGGTGAAACTGGCGATCTCTGATGGCAGTAGTATTACCATACCACACACTTTAAATGGAACTCCGATCCAAGCTGTCGTGGATACAGCAGCCACTATGACGCTGATTAAGCGGGAGCTGGTAGATAAGCTCGAGGGACCACTAGTGCTTGGGAAACGAGTGAGGCTCCGGGGTTTTACTGGCAATGTGGAGATAGTATGGGAAATAAAAGACCTTCATATCGGAATAGGGAACACTGAAGTACCCTAGACCGTATGGGAGGCCCCCATCATGGACCACATGTTGCTGGGGGTGGATTTCCTGTCATGGAACAACTGTGTCATCGACCTAGACGCGGGCGTTCTGTTAATTGGTAACCAGGCAATACCTATTACACCGAGGTTAGAGGAGCAGAGGACATCGTCCACTGTCAAGGTGGCCCAAAATGTAACCATACCGCCAAACTGTCCGGTAGACTGGGCTAGACCTAATGGGGGTACGGCCACAATTCAACCCGCACAACATCCCGGGGGAGTCATGCTTGCCGGTTTGGTAGTGCCTCCTGGTGCCCAACAATCCATAATGAGAGTGATGAATAACACTGCCAAGTCCGTCATAATGACAGAAGGACAGAAATTTGTAGAGGTGATATCCCATCTCCACAGAAAACCCCGGAGCTGTTATACAGCAGCCATGGTTCCTGAGAAAGGCCAGAGTACCTACGGGGACAACAGGTTTACCGAGCCAATAGAGCTCGAGGCCATCCCTCAACTTCCCAGGGAAACTCCTGTCTATAATGCGACGGATGAAGTTCCCAGAGAGAGCCAGAGGCCAGTGATGGTATCGGAAGAGCCACTGAGCAGTATCTCCGCGGGAGCTAACTGTGAACGGTTTGAGGAGGACGTGGACAGTACGGTACCACCGACATCAATGCCAATACTCCTGGTCCTCAACAAAATAAGCATATACATGTTCACAAACAGTGGGAATCAAAATTGAAGGAGATGAGGCGGTAACACCAAAATCTGACTCATTTCCATTTGACGGGGAATAGGTAACGGAAACTTGTGTTCGCTCCATCATCAAATGTTTCAAACCAAATGTGACGTCATCAGATAGCGTCAAGGAAGAAATGGATGACCAGAAGTTACATGCGGTGTTTGGGTTAGCTCAGGGTGGACGACAGAACAAGTATGGAAACACAGTGGGTGTCCTTAAGATCCATTTCGTCAATGATGGTGTAATCTGTGACTATGACCGTTCCTTATCCCGTCTACCGGAACCAAACTGGAAAAAGAGACTTAAAATACATGTCGAAGTCGTTTTATCTTCTGAGCCGCTGGTAGTTGAATATACCAAATGCGAAAGAACGCGTTCGCAGGGGCCAGGGAACTGTTTGAGTGAAGCGCTCCCCGAGACTATGGCGGGAAACTCTGCCAAGGACGGGGGGCTGCCATTACAGACGCCTGGCCACTGTCGCTCACCTGTCGCGGAGCAATCCGATAGCGCTGTAACCCACTCAGGTGGGGTACTCACCGGCACAGCTTGGTATACTAGAGCACCCCAAAAGTTGACTAGACTGGTGTGGAGGTTATTATGTAGTAGTTTAATGGTAGATAAATTACACGGCACTGCTGTGTTCTTAGGTAAAGTAATAACAGCAAGGACGGTAAAATCCCTTAGTATTTCTGTGGCCCAAGTAAATGGGATCACGTTGTACAGTTGGGAGACAGCTTTTAATCAGAAGCCCTATTTAAGTCAGCTATCAATACGGAGGTTCAGAAAGAGACGGTTCTCTGCCTCTCAGGCAGCCTCCGGGCCTTTAGAGACAGAGTGGTTTTCTGCTCAACCGTCTCCGGAAACTGTGAGGGATCGGCCGCTTGAGCGGTTATCTGCTCAGGGGTGGAATTGTGTTATCAACTCCCTGTCACAGTCAGAATACAAGGGGAGAGCATTCTTCCACTGGCAAGGGCACAGTGTGCATATGCAAACCATAAATATTATATCTTTAATGGTCCTGTACCTTGGAGGGGGCACTTTTAAGTTAAGCCCATCAACAAAATTAGATCTATGAAGTATGGGCCAGAACTTCCACTACTGGGCACGGTGAAACTGTGTTCCTGCTAAGGGTCCCCTATGCTTAAGGGGTGACCTGACCTTGTCCAAATCCACCAGAGAACAATCATATCCAGCATCTTGAACAACACAGAGGATCTGCTACTTCAAGAAAGACCACCTCATGATTCCTGATCAGCAGCTTTCAACCTCAAGAGGAGGCCTTCATAAAACGGGGAAGATTGTGAATTTTGGGTAGAGTTATCTCCCTTAGACCGATAACCGCGCCGACAACCTGGATGGGACATCTCGGCGCGGTCTCTTAATATCTTGACGTTGAACCAAACACACGTGAGTGATTTTCTTCCACCTTGTTACTTGATTTCAGGAGCTAAGAGCAGTTCCAACTACTTGTTGTGACGGCTTGAAATAACACACACCGAATTCACGACAATTACATCAAAATATTACAATGTTTTCTTTTTTTAATTTAATTTTCTTAACTTACATCTCAATACATTTACTTAGACTAATCGTTAAAAATATAATATGCACTTGTTTTCTAAAGTAACTGCCAAACATTTTCCCCAACTTATCTTGATAATTCTTTTTGTGCCCTGACGGAGGCACGCAGAGGATTTAATTCTTAATGAATGAGGAAGCCAGATTATCCGGAAAAACATGCGCTGTCGGGCAGGTGACCGGGATTGAATCCGGTCATCTTGGTTAAGACGAGCGCGCTATCCACTGCGCCACTCGACCCATCATATACGTTACGCACAAGAACACATATCTACTTTAGCTTTGACTGGAAGAAAACGGCGTCATTACTGCAAAGATTATATTGTTAATACATTTTTTCTAATCATCTTTGATACAAAAAGTCTCCATACGGGAGACCGGGGCAAGTTCGGCCACCCCTGGTACTTTTGTTTTTTAGCTTATATTTACAACTTTGAGGCCCTTAGCAGTTTAGTTGGCTGGGATTTCACACGAAAAACTCGGCGAGGCAAACTCTCATGTACTTTTGTAAGTAGGAGAAAATAACCTTTGAGAGTGTATAGAAAGAAAATCATGATCTCGCTTCTGGTTATGCGAACATTCTGTAAACGAAATTTCCATAATTGTTATGTCGGTCTTAAGTCTCATAAGAGCTCATGTCTTTTTAGGCTTTGCCTTTTCATATTACATGGACATGGGTTACTACAGTATTTGTGGTTATATATTATAATTTAGTGCAGATATTTTTTCCAGCATAAAGATATACTTGCGGAAAAAAGAAACTGTAAACTTTAACTTTAATTTGTGATTAATGCTATGCCGAGGCTCAATGAAAATGACCGCCTCCGGATTATTGGCATGCTTCAAGCTGGTATGGGCCAAGCCGTTGTCTCTACACGTGTTCATGTCCATCGAAACACAATCCGGGATTTGTGGAGACGACCTCAACAGTTTGGCCACGTCGGCGATCGACCTCGTGCAGGACATCCAGGTGTGACGTCACGTCAACAGGACAACCATATTCGGCTTGTCCATTTGAGAAATCGCTTCCAAACGGCAAGTTTGACTGTACGGACAATCCCTGGGACAAGCCCGAGAACTGTACGGAACCGATTGCGTGAACGAGCTATCCGTCCGCGACGTCCTGCAATCCGCCCAGTTCTTCTGCCACGACATCGTATAGCACGTCTGGACTGGTGCAGAAGGCATCTGCGATTTACTCGACGGGATTGGGCAGGCATTTTGTTTACGGACGAGTCGCGAGTCCACCTGGATAGTATAGTGACGGCCGTTCCAGAGTGTATCGTCGCATTGGAGAACGTTTCCGTGACGCGTGTGTGGTACAACGACGTTCTTTCGATGGAGGCACCGTTATGATTCGGGGCGGCATCACAGCCAACGGGAGAACGCCTCTGGTGGTTGTTAACGGGAATTTGAACGCGCTACGTTACCGTGACGAGATCCTCCGGACCCACGTCGTTCCATTTGTGCAAGGGCAGCAACGTCACATTACGCTACAGCAGGACAACGCCAGACCACACACAGCTCGTGTTGCTATTGACTTTCTGGCCCAGTAGAACGTTGACGTGTTGCCATGGCCTGCTATATCCCCCGATCTGTCGCCCATTGAACACGTCTGGGATGAAATGAAGCGCAGATTACGGGCATTACCCGGTGACGTTGGCTGATTTGGCTGCAGCGTTGATACAGATCTGGAATGCCATCCCACAAGCATCTGATAGGCTCCATGCGTCGACGTTGCCAGGCTTGCATTCAGGCAAACGTTGGACATACGAGATATTAACTTTGTGAACTCAGTTTTGACCCTTTATGTGTTTACGTCTCTCCTGAGCGGAATTTATTGATTCCATAACGTGAAAAATGGAATGCAACTGTTAATGAATAACAAATAAATTGTCCCTGAAAACCTTGTTGTTCTACGTCATACACATTTATTTTTATACCACATTTTAGGCTTGCACAGTTTCTTTTTTCCGCTAGTATATATACCATATGTGATGAAGGTGGACTATTTTTACAATTTTTTGTATGTACAATGTACTCTATGACAAATGTGGACATAACAGATATAGGTTTATGTATGTATGTGCCAGTATACAAATGAGTGAATGTTTTGCTATTTATTGTACATGTACATTGCATTGATAAAAAATCTGAATAAAAAGTTGAATATTAAAGAAAAATAAATAAAAGTATAATGATGTGATATAAGCAACAAAGTTGAAACAATGATAACACAAAAGCCTGTTGAAGGTATATATACATACTATCACATACACGTGTCATAGTAGATTTAATACTTTAATTACTTTAATTACTTTAATCTACGTCTCTTCAGGTGAGTTATGTATCTTGTCATTATGTAAAAAAACCTGGCACAATAGTTGTGGTGGTGTTACATGTTGACCAGCACACTTTGGATAATGTTCAGCCATAACAAGCACAGATCCTTCCCCTTATTTGCAAAATGCATGCCAATGTAAAGAAATCAATAGCTTTTGTTTGTTTGTTTGTTTATGTTTAACGGCCCATCGACGGATGTGGCAATTTAGGGCCATGGTTATTTTTTTTTATTTTTTTTAACAAACATGTTAGTAGCGAAGATAAAATCAGATAAAAGGGTTCATTTTAAAAGCATTCGCATTGTATGTGTAAATAATTAAAATAAAAAGGGAGTTAAAATAACAAAAGAGATAACGAATAGATGATATGGACTATGTGATATATATAACGTCAAAAAGGGTAAGGTGGGTTAAAAGACATTAGAGTCTATAAAATAGATCGATGTCTTTCAAATAGTTAAATAATGCCTTCGAGTCGACGGAACTGAAAAGAGTTTTTTCATATCCGGGACTCGAAAGTAGTTATCGAGAATGTGTTTAAAATCAGAACATTCTATTAAAAAATGTTCCACTGTAAATGGAGTGTTACATGCGTGGCATGAACGTGGATCTTCTCGTTTTAAAAGGTACGAATGAGTAGGATATGTGTGCCCAGTACGGAGCCGAGCGAGGACGACTTCCTCTCTACGATCTTTCCGACTTGGAATAGATGTTTTAAGTTTCGGCTTGGTTGTACTTTAAAACGTTTGTTGCTGGTCTCGAGAGACCAGCGTTGCTGCCATTCATTTTGAATGGCTGTACGAATAATTAGTTTAAAATCTGTATATGGTAGTTTGATATTTGTCTGTTGGAGATTCAATGCATGCTTTGCTTCCTTGTCAACAAATTCGTTGCCTTTAATTCCGGCATGGCTCGGGATCCATAGTAAAGTTATTTTAGACATTTTTAAGATACGAGATATTCGAAGAACAAGGTTTTGTACGAGTGTGTTTTTAGGATCTCGTAACTGTTGGACAGATAGAGAGTCTGAACAAATAATTGCCTTCTTAATGCGGTGTTCATCAACATGGTCGAGGGCCAAACCAATGGCGCATATTTCGGCAGAAAAGATGGCGGCGCCGTCTGGTAGTCGAACTGAATTGCAAGAATTAGCAGTACAGCAGGCTGCTGCCACTTTCTTACCTTCTTTGGAACCATCGGTGTAAAGTTGTGTATGAGAAGGGTTATTCGAAATGCATTCCCGAAAGGAGGATTTGTGTTCTTCGGGCATAACACTAGATTTCCCTCGCTCATGTAATGCAAAGTTAAAATCAGGTGTTTGAATGGTCCACGGAGGAACATCAGATATGTTAAATTCAGCTATGTCAGTCAACTTTATGTTGAGTTCTTGCAGGAAATTTAAAGTTCGGATACCAAATGTTGTCAGAAGTTTTGGGTTTTGCGTAAATATGTTTTGGTATTTTGGGTTGAATACTTGGTCGAAAGCAGGATTTTTAGGGTTTGATTTTAATTGAGCTGCAAACTGTTACGCAAGTTTTTTCCTTCTGTCATAAAGGGATGGTTCATTCGCTTCCACGTACAGGCTTTTGACAGGTGTTGTTCGAAAAGCTCCAAGAGCTTAACGTAGCCCTTGATTATGGATTGGGTCTAGCATCTGCAGGTAAGAACTCCGCGCCGACCCGTATACCATAGAACCATAATCTAGTTGTGTTCGAATAAGTGATCTGTATAGGCGCAGAAGCATTTCACGGTCCGCTCCCAAATCAGTATGAAAAGGACTCATATTATGTTTAACGCCTTGGAACACTTATCCTTCAGATACTTTATATGTGGTATGAAAGAGAGTTTCGAACCAAAAATGAGGCCGAGAAATTTAGTCTGTTCAACAACAGGAATTCTAGTGCCATCGAGTGTTAGATTTGGGTCATTGTGTGCTTTTCGTTTTTGACAGAAATGCATGCACACAATTTTAGATTTAGAGAATTTAATGCTGTTTTCGTCTGCCCAATTTTGTAGTTTGTTTAAACTCTGTTGAAGTTGTCGTTCTATCGTGTGCATGTTCTTAGATCTGTAACAGATCAAGAGGTTATCTTCAAATTAATAGCTCTGAGAGACAAAGTAACTTTGAAAATTAATTTATGTTACTCTTGTTACATACCCTCAACATGTCAGTCATATACTTGTTATATAACTTGAGTAAGCAAGTTTGACATGTTATTATACCCCCGTAACGAAGTTAGGGGTATACTGGAATAAGCATGTCTGTCCATCCGTCTGTCTGTCCCTAGAAAAAGTTTGTCCATACAACTCCTTCTAAAGTGAACAATTTCAACGAAACTCTCCAGATATGATAACTACCACCTGCAGTTGCGCATACAGGTAACATTTTTTTATTCTGACCCTTTTTGACGAAGTTTTGGCCGGACAACGAAACTTTCCAGATATGTGATACCTACCACTGAAGAGGTGCACACAGGTATTCTCTTTTCATTTTGAGACATTTTTTTGCAACATTATGGCCCTTTGTTGAAAAATCTTTGTACGGGCAACTCCTTCAAAACTACGGGGCTGATTGCAACGAAAATTTTCAGATATGATAAACTAACACCTGATATTGTGCGTCCAGGTTTTTTTTAATTTTATTTGCACCTTTTTTGTGGAGTTATGGTCCTCTCTTGAAAAATCTTTGTCCTGACAACTTCTTCTGATCTACTCAGCCAATTTCAAAGGATTCAGATATAATAACTACCACCTGATGTTGTGCATCCAGATATTATTTGATCAATCTGACGGAGTATTGGCCCTTTGTTGAAAAATGTTTGTCCAGACAACTCCTCCAAAACTATGGGGCCAATTTCAACGGATTTTTTTTAAATATGGTAATTACCCCCTGATGTTGAGCGTCCAGGGCCGTTTCGTTGAAACGGCCAAACCGTTCGGACCACAGTTGTTCGTTTATTAAATATTCATTCAAGTTTGTAAATGAACGGATTCCGTATCATACAAGGTCGTAATCCATATCAGCATATATACCAACTGCATATTTTGATCAAAATATCGCTAAAACCTGTGTTTAGTTCAGTCTATTCAATGTTGTTTTGTTGATGAGTCATTGGCCAAAACATATGCTGTGTAAAAGTAATTAAATTAAACAGTTATTACATTCAAATCTCCACAAAGCTGTTTGTAAACTGATGTCCGTATATATATATGATTATTTAGTCAAAACCTATTCAATCTAAAAACATAAATATTGATATAGCAGCTTAAGACATACTTAAAGCATATAGACTGAGTGACAATGGTACGTTTTCAGTATTTATACAAGAAAGTGCAAAAATACCTCCCACGTTCTTCCATCATGGGAGCATTTTGCTCTGCCGCAAGCCGTATTTAATGCAAAACTAACTTTTTGCTCCGACGTAATCCAAACAGCAAGTATTACTCTGACGTAAGCGAAATAGCAAGTATCGGGATTACCCCCGTGAATATATGTTCTAGAATTATAACTTATTCTGGTGTAGATACAAGTATTGGCAACACCACTTTTGACGTATAGATTTATATGGCAATCCTAGCTACCCAATGTTATAAGATAATAGTCTATATATTTTAGCTATTTCGATGTCAAATAAATGTTACAATAACACTGTATTTAATACGCTGATTAGGAAACGCCATAATTCATTTAAACATCCTTGTTGATATCACAGCGTAAAGTAACATTTACAGCGGAAACGATATACTTCCGCGAGTTTTGACGTGCGGGATAGTACACAAACTCTTGAAATTAGGTGTGCAGACTTATATAACTGAGGAAACCGTACAGGTAATTTCCAGTAATTTGACTTGTATTAGTAGAGAGTGGACACCATTCATTTAAGGAAAATCATTGTCTTTTGACGTAAGTTTTAACCATACATTTTATTCAGTTCGATAGTCATTTTATATGCAATTGTTAACGATTATCCTCTCCTGGATAGCAGTCTAGCTTTATGTGATCAACAAATGTTATACAATATATATTTTTTCTTCTGTTATATAAAGTATCTCATTCCGATATAAATAACTATTGTTAATTATTTACATGAACATTGAACACTTTAGTGACAAGTATTCTGTGTGCTAGCGTACTGGTGTCCATATTATATCTTTGGCCTTAAAACATATTTTTTCTTAATATAAGATGCAATTCTTGTCCAGACTAATAAAATATACATACAAATAGTGGGCCTTTTCCAGGTTAAATTCCTTTATTCTCATCAACCTTTTGCAAGAGCAAAGAAAATGAAATATAACATCCTGATAAAATGGACAGAACTTTGTACACATTTCACAGTGCATATGTAAGAAAAAGCGTGACAATGTCTATTTATGTACTGTAATTGTGAAAGAGAAACTCTGGAAATATAAAAAGAAAAGAATAAATCAAAAACATCAATTGTTCAGTTTTATAAAGTAATTATTCATGTATAGACAGACGGATACACTTTGATTTTGATTAACTTACAATGTATTAACATTGAGAGGATTGAGCCCACACCTGTGAGGCGGTAAGAGATACTACCCTTTGTATACTCTAAGAGTTCAATCAATCAAATTTCACTATATGTTGAGAATAACTTGTACAACAATGTATACAATATTGGTCATTTTACAAAATAGTTATTAGAAAACTGATATATTCTTGGATTTTTATAATATTCTTACTGATACGTGTAGAAATTTCTCCTCTCCATGGTAGTTGTGTTACTAAAAATAATCAATAAAGAAATATTTTTGATGATGTGAATTATTATTTAAGGAATGAAATTTATTTTTTCAACATTCATGAGGTCAGAACAACGTTGGTTTTCTGGACATATTCCATGAATCGCGTTAGCGAATGAAAACATAATTTCATTCCTTATACTTACATGTTTTAAGTGTTTGAATTTTCCGATGCAACGAACAAAAAATACAGGTTTTTTTTCTATTTTTACACGGGGGAAACACCGTAGAGAGAACTACTTGTTTTCGCGGGAAAACATAAACTTTCGCTTAGGGCCCTAGCAACAGCATGACAGCAAAACAAACAAAAAACAGTTCCATTTTCCAAATTTTATTCGTATGATTTATGCAAGTCAAGGTCAGAAGATGTATGCGTCCACTTGTGTCTTGATATAATTAATTTCAAAATTACAGAATGTTTATAATTGTCACTTGTGTTGTAACTTATATGTCTTATCGACAACATTAAAACACGTGGCTTTCTCTGTGATTATCATTTTACCTCTGAGAAAGCTGCGTGCTTAAATGTTGTCCAAACAAATGTGACTAAAATAAATATTTTGTAAATAAAATTAATCTGTTTGGGAGTAATGTAAAGTAATTATTTAACTCCTGTCCAGAGTTGATGTTGATTTCAACAAAGTGCTTATTGCATGATGAAACGTGATAAATCTAAATATCAGGTGAGCTCTTTATCTTACTATATACGTCAAACAAAAAGGTTAACTATGGCTGTGCTGAGTCCAATCTCCGCTAATGTACGTGTACATGGTTGGAATTAATAGGTGTCAGAACTTCGATGTAATATGTGCAGGTCCGATAAACCTGCCCGTACACACGGTGCTGCACTTAACTGTTAACTGGTGTAAGAGGTTTATTGTTATGATATACAAAATCTACTGGTCTATATCATATTTCGTTCTGATTACCTTACCTTGGCTGTTTTTCAGGTAATGTCAGCGGGTGTAAATACACTACAATATGACAGAGTAGACGGTGATTAAACATACCCAGTGAGTATTTTTGTCATTCATACTGTCGTTTTGTCTTTATACGTCAGTATATCATTTCTGCACTAAGATCAATAGCCAGTCCTTTTATATTATTTCACGATAGGTCAAATTGTCTTATGTGGTTATTAAGATCATTTTCTCTTTGAACGTGTGCTTGTCTGTAATTAGTTTATAATGTTATACACTGTATATATTTATATCATCTTTTTGTAGTCAGCAAAATATATTGTCGTGGTGGCACTTGTCGACAGGATGTGTACTGTATATATATGGTAGTGTATTCTATTGTAGATACAAGTATTGACAGCACCATTCAATGGTAACACCTAACTAGGATATATGGCAATCCTGGCCTTAAATACCCAATGTCATAAGATGATAATCTATACGTGTTAGCTATTTCGATGTCAAATAAATATTACAACATACACTGCATTTAATACGCTGATTAGGAAACACCATAGATCAGCGTAACGTAACTTTACAGCGGAAACGAAAGTTCCGTAAGATTTGACATGCGAATATTACACGAACTCTTAAAATTGAGTGTGTAGACCTATATAAATGAGGAAACCGTACAGGTAATTTCCAGTAATTTGCCTTGTGGACATAACTCATATAAGGAAAATCATTGTCTTTTGACATAAGTTTTAACCATACATTTTATTCAGTTCGATAAACATTTTCTATGCATTTTCCACTACACATCCCTGTTTATAGTAAGAAAACCACATACAAAATGTAGGGGAAACCACGGGGAAAAGTCCCGTTTCTGCATTGACACATATAGTATAGATCTGCAGGCTAATCCTGTTCAAACGTAACTCTCTGAATTACTATTTTTAAAACAAACGTTATTTTTAGAATAGGTATTGCGCATGCGTTACATGTTGTAAGAACGCCTCCCAAACGCTTATATTTACAAATATTACTAAGGTATGTATTTAGACATTAACTTTAATATTGAATACTACACGTCACATTAGTGTGTAGATCACTTAGTATATTAATCGTGTGATAATTATATCTTGAAAGATCCATTTCAAAATTAAAAACAGGTTAGTTTAATTTCCGCAAACAAAAGCTTCAGTAGAATCTATAACGATTTCATTAGGTTTTTAAAATATGTGACACACATATGTTACCGCTCCTAGCCTGACCTGTTTAATGTCTTTAGACGACAGTCTAAAAGATCTAATCTAATCTAATACACCACCAAATAATGTGTAAGTTAATTCCATGTCAAATAAATATTTCAATATACACTGTATTTAATACACTAATAAGGAAAAAGCGTAATTCATTTAAACATCCTTGTTGATATCACAGTGTAAAGTAACATTTACAGCGGAAACGATATACTTCCGCGTTTTGACGTGCGGGATAGTACACAAACTCTTAAAATAGAGTTTGCAGACTTATATAATTGAGGAAATCGTTCAGGTAAATTCCAGTAATTTGACCTGGAGTTGTAGAGAGTGGACACCAATCATAAGAAATCATTATCATATGACATAAGTTCTAACCGTACAATTCTTCAGTTCAAAACAAATTTTATATGCAAGTGTTGAATATTATCCTCTTCCTGGATAGGAGGCTAACTCGTTATGGTCAACATTGTATGCAATGAATATTTATCTTATAGCTGATATATTTAATTTAATATGTCATTCCGGTATAAATTAATATCAATATATTTATAATGGATTCTCAACAGGATATAGCCCCGTCTGTTGATACACATATATGTCAAAATTCAATTTAGGTTAGCATTATCAGTATTAGGTATAAGTTGATAGTATGCACTTATGAGCCCTGACTGATCCCCCGGGGCTGATGGGAGGGGCCATAAAGGGTCAAATTGACTGAAATTTCAAAAATCTTCTTCTCAAGACCCAGATATGGTAGAATCAAATACTCTCTGGGTCTCACGTTAACCCCTGGGGAGGGGGTAAACTTTACTCTAGTTTATATAGGGAAATCACATTTTGGACCAATATTGTTAAATTTCCATTGGAAGTAATTCAATTTGGGTTAGCATTATCAGTATTGGATAGCAGTTTGATGGTATGCACATAGCAGCCCTCACTGACACCCGGGGCTGATGGATGGGGTCAAAAAGGGTTGAATTGACTGAAATTTAAAAAAAACTTCTTCTCAAAGATCCAGATATGGTAGAATCAAACACTCTTCATAAATGGAAGGTTCTTAAGGTTTATGACCCTTGGGTCTCACGTTTACCCCCTGGGGAAGGAGGGGGGGGGGCAATATTTATTATGGTTTATAATGGCAAATGATACTTTGAATATTACATGTTAATAACTTGATTGGAATTATAACCCTGAGTTGACAGTTTGATACTTTGAAAATTTTGAGCCAGCCCTACCCCAAGGGCTGTAGGGTGGGGCCCAAAAGTGTCAGTGTGCTAAAATTTCTTCATTTTCCTTGTTTAGAATCGGAGGTGCTAGTTTCAAATACTTTTTAGTCTTAAATCTGTATGCTAGATATTGAATAAGGTGGTTTTATTGTTTTTTTGTCACTTTGAATAATATTTCTGTTCATGTTAAAAACAAAATCAACTCTCTGTATAAATATATCAGGTGACCGTTAAGGCCCATGGGCCTCTTGTTATATACATGACCTCTGTGACCTTGAAAGTCGACCAAGGTCACTCCCTTTTTACAAAGTTGGTAGCAAATTACCTGACCATGTGATTGGTATTTTCCTGTGGTTCGCAGTAAAAGCAGGAAATATATGTCTGTTCGTATTCGCTAGGAGCTGTTATCTGATTGGCTAGGTGTAACGAGGTGCTGTTGCACGTGCAGGTGACGGTATAGGGTGGGAGAGTGTGAAACCGGGTCATTCTAGCCTGTTGAACCTGACCCAGACGGTTGGGTTTCTTTCATTAATATTTTTCAGCAAATACTATAAATAGTATTAATATTTTAATACTTGTAGTGTATAGGATGAGTACAGATGCACGGATAGTTTGTTTTGAGAACTAGACTGCTTAATGTAGCGATAATAATTTAATTACATTCTGTGGCTTTTGTCCATAAATCAAAGTTAACCGATTGCAGATATTTTAGAGAATAAGCTATCAGGATTTATATAGTGATAGGCGTCCACGGTTTTCCAGAGTTTTTGGACTCGTGTAGTTTTCTCTCTGGTTTTTAGCCCAGGATGCATTTCAACCTACAAGGTGCATTTGCAAGGTTTAGTTGATAGGATTGTGCAAAGCGAAAGATATGCATGTATGTGATTTCAATGTGTATTAATTTGATGTGATCATGATTAAATGCCGCTGCAGTGCTTCTGTGTGACAGGCAATCGCAGGTATGGTGTTGTTGGTTTATTGTAAGGTAGGGCACAGTAAGATTAATTAAGTGACAGTGTAGAACAGACTGATCAAATACCAAGACTCTAGAGTACAACTTCAGAAGAAAAAAAATTGAAGTCGTTCCCTTGAAATAGCATATAAGAAATGTGACCCCTAAATAACTCAAAACTTGACCAAGTCAACTCAAAATGTTTTGCCAAAAATATGCGCATTGGTATTGTCAACAGCATGCCTGAAAATAAAGTGAATCTATCGAACAATTTTCGAAATATTCTTGATTAAAGACAATTTAATTTTCTAAACATTTGACCTTTGAGACCTTGATTATTGGTCAAGGTCAACTATTTGGTCATACCTGATAGCTGTACATCTCAGCATATTATATATTTAATATCAAGACTCTAGACCTCGTAGAACTTAAGGAGAAGTTTTTTTTTTAATTTGTTACCCAATATAGTGCATTTGAACTTTGACCCCTACCGAAAACTGAACTCGACATTTTTTGTTAAAGGGACATCACGTGAAAAGGCGATTTTTTTTTTAATGAATGTATGTATTGTATGCACTTCCACTTATGTTACCTCGCTATCCTCATATGGTTTGCTCTCCTTTCTCCCATTTTTTCTGATCAAAGGAATTATATAAACACTGGAAAACAATAGAGGTGTCATTATAGTCTGTTCTGGTATAGTACAGGTAGATTATTTACCAATCAATCAATAAAATATTTTATTATAGTGTCACATGTTAATATACATAAATCAAATAAGTCAATATATTACAAATACAGGTAAAACTATATTAACATCCAGCCATTACTGGCTTATGAGACACTTAAAAAACGATAATACACACTTTGAAATTAGTCGTGCAGTATAAAATAGCTACTAACGTTGCAATATATAATGATATAATGTACAAGTAAAATATTGTAACCAAAATAACAATATACGTACATTTAAGTGTTAAGACAGATTATAACCTATTTAATAAATAATAATAACCACTAAAATAGGTAGAAATTTCATAAAAATACTCTCCGCCTGCGGAACATTAAAAATACAGTCTTGCCTAAGAAATATTGAATATCTACATTGTCCATCAACAAATTAAACTTTTCATCATTATCACAGATATTAAAAGTATCACATAATTGTCTCATACGGTAAAACAGAATAAAACGCAAGTCACTATAAATAGGACATTCACATAAAAAATGAACTTCTGTTTCCACGGTGTGTGGACAAAATGGACAAAAACGTTCATTAAGGGGGGTCGGGGGACTGTTAAAACGACCAGTCTCGATCATAAGGGCAGCACTGCCACATCGCAATTTGGTCAGAACGCTCCGGTAAGGCCTAGGCATGTATTGTCGAACATAATGCTCCGGTTTTGAATCTTTTTTGAATTTCCGGTAAGTCCGTAACTTATTACCGTTTACCAATCCGCGGTCGTTCCAGAGATTACCAAACCATTCACTTTCGTCTATTAGTTTTA
>NW_018408734.1:319493-323473 GCF_002113885.1 Mizuhopecten yessoensis | reverse complement strand
TCTGTAAATGGAGTGGTGTCCTGTGGTACATCAGCACCGTCTGTAAATGGAGTGGTGTCCTGTGGTACATCAGCATCGTCTGTAAATGGAGTGGTGTCCTGTGGTACATCAGCACCGTCTGTAAATGGATTGGTGTCCTGTGGTACATCAGCACCGTCTGTAAATGGAGTGGTGTCCTGTGGTACATTAGCACCGTCTGTAAATGGAGTGGTGTCCTGTGGTACATCAGCATCGTCTATGTCCTCTGCTAAAACTGAGTCGGGCACATGTAAAACGTTCCATCACAGAAGAGATTGTCGGCGTAAGGTGTTAAGATTCATTATTATCAACTAGAAATATCAGTGGACCCATTCCATATGGGTTTATCAAATAGAAATTAAACTAATGATTATGTTTTAGGGGAAAATAATCAAATTAGTGATACTCAGTTATTAATAATTACACTGAAGACGAATTTATTGGTAAAAAAAAAGATTCTCTGAAAATAATGCTCCATTATGAATTTACTTCACCCTAAATTAAATCAATCTAAATTTGAATTTAAAAAAAAAATACATTAATCAAAGCATTAGCATCTAAATATATACTATTAAGTATATAAAATATATAAAATATTTGTGGATTTCGCGTAATAGTTTTGTATGATCTAGCTGATGAAAATGGTATATGATATGGCTAAAAAGGATGAAAATAGACTATACACAATCTGTATATATGTATATGACAGTACTATATATATATATGTTACAGATAATGTGGGAGAACACAGGTAAAAAACAGGTAAAATATACATGAAACAGACTATAACTGCTATCACAACATTACTGCCTTTATGTGTTTTTAAAAAGTGGGAGAAAGGAGAACACACCCCTCATATTCATAGTCCGTTCCAAATGTCCAGTTTGACCACTTGAATTGTTCGGGAAAGCCCTGCTTAAAATAGCGCCGATAACGTCACCTGACTAGGCAGGAAACGGTTTCCAAAGGGGCCCCCAGAGAGGGGCCGTCAGGCAACTGCAACCTCTTACCGCACTACGAAACCAAGTTATATGATTTCTAAGTCCGTATTCAAACTTATTGAACAGCAAGTATTCATCATTAGAAGTTAATTGCACACTTGCCAATGTTCAGAATTTAAATTTATTTAGCTTTAAACATAAATTTGTTGCCAATAAAATTAAAACAAGTTTTTTTACAATTTATCACAGCTAGCCTTCTCCCGTCATACATTTACAATTAAATGTCAACAATGATAATAGGCATAAACATATAGTAGATATATTTAAATATATATTGAATTTAGTACCGGAATGTGGCCGGTACAGATGGTACGGGGCTAAACACCTTCCCTACACCAAGGGACAAACCTTTCTGATTTTTTTTTTTTTTTTTATATATTGCCGGGGCAGAGGAGGCCGGGTATTCATATTAGGACTAATTTAAATCTTGCATGTAAAAACAAAAAATAATCGTTTTATTCAGCAATATAATTAAATCATACCATTTTATTGAACCCGGTAATATTATAAATTATGTAAATCCACGGTCTTGGATCACACGTATCTCGGTGACCCAGAAAATACGCCGTGGGCCATCCCAACAGTTATCCCTTGGAGATGGCAAAATCAAACTAACCAGTCACTGATCCCTTCCTTTCGCATAAACCACTGTATAATTATAGAAACACAAAGTAAACTCTCTCCAATACATGCCCATCAACATAATGAACTAAGTTCATCTGTGTTCAAACTCAGACAAAGATACTAGCGAGCTTAATAGAACAGCACTAGCATTTCTGTCGATTCCATTTCAACAAGCCCCCCACAAACACAAAATGTGGGTGCCATGGATTCAGTAATGATTTACATAGTTTTCACCTCCTAGCAAGAAATCGAAATATACATGTCGAAAAATCACTAGTTGGACTTCAATTAGAGTGGTGCAATTTTGTATAAGGTACCATTAGATAACCATAATATGACGACAGAATAATATATAATCAAAGTATTGCTTTGCTAAAACTTTAACATGTCAATCTATTTCTTTGAAACACCAAATTCAAAACTTTACACCAAATATCAAAGTACATGTCAACAGCGAGGTCACACGGGCCTTAATTTGCGTCTAACAAGTTTATAAACCGCACATAGCAAGTGCAAACAAGGGTACCCTCATGTTTCGTGGGGGCCGCCATGTTGGATAACAGTTATTACTTGGTGTCGAAATTTCACATGGTGTTGTATTAATACCATAGGGCCATATCGTTTTTTCTCCACGTATTTCAATACTAAGCATATCCAGGCGTATACTGTATGTCCAAATAGGCAATCGGGTCTGCTATTCTCTTTATCTGCTTACTTTCACTTCACCAGTCATTGCGTGAAATTTGTTTACAAAATCGTTGTCTTCCCGCACTATTTCGTATTCCTTGGCCGTTATGAATGAGATATGTATTTTTGTGTTTACCAGGAACATGTCGACCAAATATATTTCAATGTTTATCAACACATAAACAAATATCTCTTACAACCAAAATTATGATTGATTTCGTTACTTCATGCAAAATACATGTTTCGTTTTTAGTGCAAAATTCTTTGCCCCGTGACTTCCGGTTTGGACGGTAAACACAACCGGTCTGCAGCCGGAGGGATTAATGAACTGTGGAGGGGGATCCGAAGATTGATCGAAACAACACTGTTGCGGCATTGAAACATCATGTGTTTATAACATTCAGGTAATTGGTTTGCAATGTGAACATTGCTCATATCTATTGTTTGATACTTTTTTACAGAGGTTACTGACAGTCTGTCATGTTGATTTCGTGTTCATTTCTAAGTATTAAAACATCAACTATTTATACTTTATTTTATTCCTGCATGTATTTAAATGTATGTCAATGCATAATAAAGCTACTTTAACAAATTACATTTGTAGTTAAAAAGTTATTTTACTCTGAGTGTTACCTCAGTCTACTACGGAAGCCAAGGTGCATAACATGTGGATATATCATCTGTATTGAAATCAAAACATATCTGTACTTTATTATCTTATTGCAAGATGCCGAGAAAAGGTGTTCGAAAGAAGAAATTTGGGTTAGGTTCTGGAGTACATACTGGGAAAAGGAAAATGTTAAGGGGCAAGGGTAGTGACAAGAGGTGCAAATCTGACAACACAGCACAACACTTTCAACACTGTGTTTCATCTGTTACTGGCAGGAAGAGAAAAATAACAACACTTTTGAAAACAGTGTTACTTAGTTACTTTTGCATAAATTTTCTACAATGTTTTGAAAACTACAGCCTGTAAAAGAATTGCTAGTTATTGCCTAATATTTTCTAAGTTCACACCAGGGTATTTTTAATACTTTCATTCTAAAATGTAAATGTAGAAAGGGAATTAAATTTGATTTTTATGCTGTTGAATATTGACCAAATATATAACTATGTATGTGTGTAAGATTTAGGTGATTGTAGAAAGGAGAAGAGGAATCATACAGGAATCGAAGGAGACGAGACATTGGAAATTTGAACACTGTGCATTGAACAGCAACTTCTGAAATACCAATTCAACAAGACCATAGCTTTGATGCAGTCATCATTCCATTGTAGAGGTAGGGATCATTAAATACATAAGCATAAATGTCTAAATAGCATTTGAAGTGATACGCGTTGACATATTGATTGACAATGAGAATAGCATGAGTATACAAAATATGGTATAACATTATTACAGCAAAATGGGTATTATTAGGCTAAATACAGAATAAAGGTGAACAAAATGATTTATTTTGTTACAAGGGAATGAGAACCAGAACCCACAATTAAATTTAATTGTGTTTTTTTCATGTGTGATTATATAGTTTAGAATTGGTAGTTTGGCCACGTTAGGCCTCCATATATTTGGAAAAGTAGTTCCAAAATGGCCATTTTTATCTTTCTGTAAACTCAGTCACTATGACATAAATGGCTGTATTGTACATG
>NW_018408734.1:312752-319253 GCF_002113885.1 Mizuhopecten yessoensis | reverse complement strand
AATGATCCGTGGATTTGTAACATTAAGAATGAATTAACTGCCCTAGGTCTTGGTTATATTTTTGAATCGAATCTACCATTGGTAAACACTTTTGAAATTATTGAACACAGATTGAAAGATGTTACTAAGCAAAATATGTTGGCAAAGATAGCAGCTTCATCAAAAGGTAGACTATATCAATATCTTATAGACAGTCATAGTATTCAGTTTTATCTCCGTAAACATATTGAAACAAAATACAAATATATGTTAACTAAATTTAGAACGTCGTCTCATCAACTGAATATCGAAAAGGGTAGACACAATAATATCATTCGCAGAAATAGAAACTGTAGCAAATGTGATTTGGGAGACGTCGAGGACGAATTTCATTTCATTTTTGTATGTCCTTTTTATAATGATTTGAGGTTAAAGTATATAAAGAAGTATTATTATAAGAGTCCCTCTGTTTACAAACTTGTCCAACTTTTATCTGTAAATAATGTCAAAGAGTTGTCAAATCTAGGTAAATATTTATATCTAGCCACTAAGCGGCGAAATTGATTAATTAGCTACACGTATTTATAATTTTTGTGCTTTTGTATTATGTTCTTTGTTTAGTTTGCACTTGTATGCTTATAGTCACTCTCCTATAACATATATACATGTACAATGTATCATGATTAGTTTGTACCTATAAGTCTTAAGACTTTTGGTGAATAAAGAACTTGAACTTGAAGAGGGAAATCCCTGAACAAAACGCTGGTGAGACAGGTGGAAATACCGATGATTTTCTTAGATTTAATCATTTTTATGAATCTATTTCAGCCAAATCCGATCGTTATTTTCCATAAGGAGTCTCACTTGATATGTTTATGTAGTATTTGAAAAAAAAAGACAAAAAAAGTTACTTCACCGTGATGCCCCTTTAAAATAATATGAGAGAAAAGTTTCGCTTTGCCTTTGCTGTAGGACAAAATATGAATAAATGAACGATTTACATGGAGACCCTTGAAAAAAGCACTAGGAGAATAAGACAAGGTGGTCCGGAAGTTTAAGCGTCTTTTGATTCATCGACGACAACCGCAATGGATATTATCATTAGACATGCCTATAATGATAATATCTGGAGTAAGCTCTCGAGTACCGAATCAACTGCGACATGGAAACACCCCAGGTAGGGGCAGCGATGATCTTACTATCAGCAAAGGGAAGTTCATGATCAAAAGAAGACGTAATGATGTTGAATACATCTGAATAACGACAAAAGTAAAACGTGGTCTTATCAATTGCGGTCCCGCTTTCCTGTTTTCCTCAAGTATTTATAGTTTTGGCTTCTTCAGAACCACAGGACCGGTTGACTTAAACTTGGTATAAATGTTCCTCGTGATCAAGTGCTCTTTTTTCGAACCGATCCAAAAATTCCAAGATGGCCATCATGGCCGCCTCTGACTAGCTGAAATATTTTTAACTTACTCTCAAGACTGGCTGAAAAACAAGTGTTCTTACTTTTTGTGTCCATCCGAAAATCCAAGATGGCCGCCTAAGCGTCTGAATGGCTGAGGCATTTTCAACGTCTGGTCAGAAATGGCTATTCCTTATGATGTCATGACCATGTGTTTTCATTTATTCGTGCTAATCCGAAAATCTAAGATGACCACCCAGGCGTCCGATTGGCCGAGACGTTTACGACTTCTTTCAAGAATAGCTGAAGTAATTGAAACAGTTGGTATAAACGTTTCTTATAAGGTCTTCAACAAGAGGCCTTACTTTTCGTGCCAATCCGAAAATCCAAGATTGCCGTATAGCGTATGATTGGCTAACTTGGCAGATAGCCGCCCTGGTCACTGATTAGCTGAGACTTTTTTTCACCTCTTCTCAGGAATGACTGAAGCGACTGATTTTAGACTAAGTACAGATGTTTCGTATTATGACTCACCGAAAGTGTTCGTACTTTTCGTGCTAATCCCGAAATCCAAGACGGCCGCCCTAGCGTGTGAGGAGCCAAGTCATTTTCGACTTTTCAGGAATGGCGGGCCATTGATTGACTCCAAACTTGTTACAGCTGTTCCTTATGATGTTCCGACCATGTGGTCTTAATTTTAGTGCTATGGCCTTTGACTGTTTGAGACTTTTTCTTCTTCACTTGAGAATGGCTGAAGAAATTAACTTCGCACGTGGTATAAATGTTCTTTAAGAATTCCTCAGCACACAAAAAACGTGTTAGTTGTAGGCGTCGGTACAATTGGTCTTCATTCAATAATATATATATAGTTATTAAACAATCGAGGCAATTTTACCCGTCTACGTCTAGCCCGAGTCTCCTCAGGCCCTGACACCAGACTTAGACATTTTGACAGATACATGTTCGAACACCAGACATATATCTGTTACAGGGGTTCTCAATAATTACTCGGAGATTCTGTTCATGTTCTGAATGTTTTTATCATACTATTAAAACCCCGTTGACAAAAACAAAACAACATACTGTTTTAAATAGGAGTTATTTCCCTTGTAGCATAGTAAAAGGGAAATAACTCCTACGACAAATGCTATGATTATGTACTCCGTAATCTATTTCGGAAAGATTTTGAATTCATTCTTTACATTAGCAACATACACATTTAAATCATTCTTAACCTATTTAACACTCACCCCACAGCTATGATGTGGATGTTTCTTTCAATTGAAATCATTGGTTTGTTGGTCCAATCAGAAGCTTTATGCTAAAATGATATAAATATACCTAATAAACAATTTGAACATGATGAATTATTAAGAAAAACATATCTTTCATACCCAATTTCACTTTGACTTTGAAATTGTTAAAATACAAAATGTCAATTACTTTTAGATGAAATAAAATAAAATTACGTTACCATAATTGAATTACAAAAAAAATGATATATTCCCTACATTTTTTGTTATATTAATATCCAAAATCCTACTAAACAAATAGAGTAAAAGACTTACCAGTTAATAAATGTCTATTCCCTTCAAATCTTACTACATGCAGCGTATATGCAGGTCAGTAGCGGAGTGCCCAAGTTGGCACAAGCTTTTACACAGTTTAACGGAAAAAGACTGGGTCGATTGTCGGCGACCAGGTACAATGTAGCTCAATTGACAGAGCGTTCGTCTTGAGTTCGGAGGGTTCCAGGTTCGAACACTTGTCTGGTCGTGCATTTTCCCGATCCTACTTCATTGTGAGCCAAACGAAATATACCCACAGAAGGTGGTATAGAGAATAGTGTGTCTACGGGTCTAAGTCTTTGTTAAAAAAAGGGAGGAATGTAGCGGAAATGGACTTGATCGATCGCCGGCGACATAATAGCTCAAATGGTTAAAGCGTCCGTCTAGAGGATTGTCCCGGGTTCGAACCCCAGTCTGGCCGTTGCATTTCTCTTTCTCCTGTTTCACACATGTAAACTAGGGTATCTGTCGTGACCAACCATATGGCTCGTCCTCATAGTCAGGTGTCATATTTACTCACTCACTCACGTGCACACACTGGTAAGATGATGGTCCTATATCTTTCACAACAGACATACAAAATATGTATAACAAAATGGCAGACTGAAGAACTTTATTATAATTATAGGGCAAATTTAGATAACAATGAACTTTAACTTTATTATAATTATAGGGCAAATTTAAATAACAATGAACTTTAACTTTATTATACAATTGATTACTTTTTGAGTCCAGTGTAGAGGGGCTCTATCGGCTCCTGTATTGGAAACTAACTTTGACTTTACCTTTAACTTTAAAACCTATTACATGAAATGTATATTTGAACCAATTATCAACTGATGACTAATAATACGTACCTTATTACATATCTGTCAAAATGTCTAAATCTGGTGTCAGGGCCAGAGAAATCTCGGGCTAGCCTACTTCTCGTATGTTGCTCATTAAATCAGTTTGATATATGATGAGGTGTTCCTCCTGGATGAACCTGACTCAAATAAATGAGCAAATAGACACACGCACTGGTGATACATGTAAGTAATCATGAGTATTTGTATGTTGATATTATGATCATAAATTAATTAGCGTCGTGTACATTTTAAACGGCAAACAGAAATTCTTAAAAGCTAAATATCAGGATGCTTCTTAAGGAACTTGTCGGGGTAGAGGAAAAACCACGGGAAAACCCCTCGTGTCGTCAGAGGGATAACAATAAAAAAAAAACGTGTTAACCCTGTCACACAGCACTCCCTTTAATTAGCTTCTTTCGCTATCGCTGTTGATTTGATCACAGGGGTAGTCGTTGAAAATATCTTACTTGAACAGGAGCAGAGAATATATATTCGTCCATGATAGGAAAGACCGGGGCAAGTTCGGCCACCCCTGATACAGAATCTGTTGGTATTGAGCAAATATTTACAACTTTAAGTATCTTAGCAGTTTAGTTGATTGGGCGGGAAATTCACATGAAAAATAATGGCGAGGAAAACTCATTAATAAAAAAAGGAATAGTTTTCCTAATTAAAAGCAATACGATAAAATGTCTTTTGTTCCTATAATTACTTTAATCTCTCCATCTGAGGGGTACTCCCTCCACAAAATAGGACTACTCCCTGCTAGGAAGAGGACTACTCCCTCATGAATATTTGTAGGCGGAGCTAATACAATTTCAACCATTTAGCAGGCGGTGAATTTACTTCAAATTTATTTAACTGAACGGGCGATTAGGGCAGAGCAAGCACAGAGGAGGTGAAAGTGACTGTGTCCATGACAGTTTTATGCAGAACTTAAAAAAAATGGACGGAACGAAATATGATAGGAAATCAATGGTGACCATTAGATATTATACGGTCTACAAAAACACTTCTTGAATACTAGAAATGAAGATATCAACAACGACGATGCATATAGCACTTACAAATTTTTTTTCTCTTTAAAATTGTTTAATAAAATCCTTTGTAAAATTGACTTAATTTGTTTCGTTATAATAAAACAGTTATAGAATAGGTCATTCGTGAAATAGCAAATGTATTGCCACCATTGGTGAAAATCTGTTTCCCTCGGTGGCTTTTCCGCCTCTAGGAATAGTTTTATCACCTCGGGGGACCATAAATTTGCTATTTCCCTCATACCCATTTTCTAAGTATTGGTTATATCATAGGAACCGGGCATAATATGTCAGTTATTGTACGAGAGAGGCGGGTGGGGTTACTTCTAGAGCGCGTAGCGCGAGAGATGTAAGCCCCGCCCCTCGAGTGCGATAACTGACATATTGCGAGGCCTATGAGGTAACTGAATTGTCGCATAAAGCGTCATGTGACATTATTTATATGTTTAAAGTGAGTCATTTTCTCTATTATTTAACCTCACATCAATGTCGGACTGCGTCCCAAACCCAAGGCCAGTTTTGCGCAAGATATGCATCTGACGACATTGATGATTATCGAAGTTGGCGACTCGAATCGAAAGTGACCCAGAAAGTATCACTGAAACTGTTTGGAAGACCTAGGTACAGCCGTTTTGAAATGTTTGGCACTTTTTTTATCGGCGGTCGAAGATGAAGAGCAGGAATGCCCGTTACCGACGTATGTTATACATCCTCGTGTTATCGGTTTCCGCGCACTTAAGAAGCAGCCGCGATTCTGCCAGTATTCATATCGGTAGAAAACTGTTGAAATAACGGATGACTTTCATAGACATATACACAATCTACTAATAGAAAGTAGCAATATAAACCTTCTTTTTTTAAAAAATCAGAACAAACATTTTATAACAAATTCCTCGCGTCATGTGTTCCGGTGTGTTAATTTTGATTTAGTGTTCGAAGAAAGATAACTCAAATACAATAAAAAGAATTCCAATAGTGAACAGCAAAAAAAGCTTCGTTTGGTATAAAACAAATTGTCACTGATCGTCAAATTGATTATCAAAACAATTTTTCAATTAAATTTCAATTTTTTTAAAAAGATTTTTCGATGTGTCAACTTGAACAAATTCATGTCATTTTATTAATTAATTTATTTTATTTATTAATTTTCAATAAAATATGTTGATTTTTTTCTGTAGTCTTGTATCGGTTTTGGGTTCTGGTAAGTTATTTCTCATTTTATTCTGTGTAAAATTGGTGAAAATTGGAAGTTCACTGCATTACAAGGTTTACGTTTAAGTACAAACAGTGTTATTCGATTTAAGAATGTCTCCTTCGCTCTTCGGAAGTGGACAAAATTGGCGACAAGATGTGGTTTCATTTGCATTCAACATTTTCGTACGTTTGTCAGACTGCAAAAAAAGACCGATTCATGAATGAAATGTTTCCCTGGTTTTTCAATTATCGGTTAATTTTGAGCAATACAAAATGTGTATTAAGCAAAACTGCATATTTTATGCGTGTTGTTTAATGAAGGATTAATACTTATGATTTCTGTACGAACTTCCGGTAATTATTGTGTCAATTGACAGCGGAAATATATAACGCGCGGAAACCTATGACTAGACGACAGTGGCGGATCCAGAGACCTATCTGGGGGGGTTTCCAAATTTCCCGGGAGGGGG
>NW_018408734.1:299767-312520 GCF_002113885.1 Mizuhopecten yessoensis | reverse complement strand
TTCCTGAAGCCCAAAAAACCCCTCTGGATCCGCCACTGGACGATATAAGCTGCCATTATCAAACGTTTTCCAGATCTGTTTGGAAAAAAGGACATACAAATCACAGGACCCGAAGAAAAATGGTCAAAAATCGAAGTCGTTATATAAAAGGTTCTTATATTAAACATAAATGTAAACATTAACATCCCTACAGAAAAGCACAAGTTACATTGTCACGTGTCTTTCCATCACCAAGGACTTAAAATAATCTAATTCCGTACGAGTTACATGTTACAAAATGAAAACAAAAGGTTCTCTCGCGAACTGTGTAAAGATAAATTCTGGGTTTTTTTCTTAGTTTTTGCAAACATTTAAAAAAAATGTTAGTACTTTCTTTATTTGTATTTTTAGTCATTTCCCACGGTGTCATTTCCTGTTGACAGGATCAATGAGATTCACTAATTGGACACGTTACATTTTTCCATTGGCAGACCAATGAGAATGGAGAAATCTATTGTACACGATAGAGGGGAGGAGCTCCATATGGTATTAGTAAACTGTGTATAATAAGTTGGTTACACCATATATAGGTATATCAAAGGAAACGTGACACATCGATGCGACATTTGTTATCGTGACTCCACTTTAACCGATTTGCTACTATTTATGTAATATATTGTACGTCACACCAGATACATATAATATATACGTCTCTGGTCATACCGACAGCTTCATATGATTGAAGATATAATAGCCTTGCATTGACTTTCGTATTGCTGTAATAAACGGATTTATTGAAATTATGATACCGGGGCAAGTTCGGCTATGGTACCGTCTACAAAATCACGCACGTGTCTGATAAAATATTTGCGTCGCATTAGGCCTACTTTAAAAATGTAGTAAAAAGAAAATTTAATGGTTGTCGCCCGTTTAAAACAAATATGTAATAACAACCATAAAAGTGTATAGCCAGCGTTATGGCGAAGTGTGTTTCCGTAGAAGACTCCAGAGGTAACAACTTGTCTAAAAGACTCTTCTTTGACCATTAAGTAGATCTACCCTCCATTAGATATTAATAAACATTTCATGTAGAATTCAATTAAAAAGGGGCTATGATTGACACTGTGCGGACCCAGAAGACAGTTCATAGTTTATTTAAAAGTGCATTATCAAATGAAATCTTCCTCATGATTGATTGACTGTCAGTGAGTGATTTTCATCTCGAGATCTGGTGTCAAGCAGTTTTGCTGCAATTTCTTGTTTAAGTTTCCATGGGGGTGATTACGTCTACTTAGAATTAAAAACATAAAAGTGTGTATGTCTAACAAAATGTTATATAAAAAATAACACTTTTAAATGGCATCTTTCGAGCTGTTCATCAGATTTGAGAAAATAGGAATAGCTTAGCAAATGCATTTGTTGAAAACGCTCAGTTTTAGCACGGACTTAGGTAATCTAATTAAATTCCGTGGTTTAAGGGTCCAAAATCGGGGCTCTCCCTAAAAAAAGAGAGAGAGTTGGTAAGTTTGTTGTTGTGATGCTCTCCCCTTACGAAAATTCTGTATCCGCACCTAGTGCAGCATGTGTAGCGAGTGATCATGATCTGAAGGTCACAGAGTAAAAATCGAAGCACCAAAGAGAACCATAGACTTAAAGCTAACGGCCTTTTTAAATTGTTTAATTATATTTTCATTTCCCCCCCCCCCCCCCCCCCATTAAAATGGACACGCCAGACCATTCGGAATCGTCATTCGGAACATCTCGTTCCGGAAAATGAAGATCAGAGCACACCCAGAAACGAAATGATAATTCGACTACATTTACGTAAGTAATGTTGTCTTGATAACATTTACCGAGGTACATAGATTATGGAGATTTAGTGCTATTAAAACATAACTTATCAAGGAACAGTAACTGTGACACCCTAACCCTGCTGTAAACAGAAACTTAACGTTAGCTGTATGTTTGATATCATTTCCCCAATAGTGTATTGAGCATAGTAAGAGCATATCAAAGCACTTATTTTTTTGAAAATGGTATTTGCCTTTAGATATTTAGACCATCTTTTAATCCGTTACGACATTCTGAAAATGTAAAATGGCCACCTACAGTCTGTTTTTAGCAGAGACGTATTATACGTCTCTGGTTTTAGCTATTTTTAGCTATAATGCAATGTTTCTATGTTTATCTATCACGATATGTCTGCACTAATTAATTTGTATCAAAGAGGTTTGTTTCATATATATGACCTTGATAATCCAGTGATAATCCAGGCGCCTTCGTAGATGTCTAATTCTCTAAACAGCTAAACAAAGAATATTGTCAGATTTCGCAAAGGCTTTTGACGGGTCACCCTAATGAGTGTCCTCGGAGGTTTTTGCGCGCCCGCGAATTCGTTCTAAGATTTATTTCACTTTTTTCTTCTGATTCCTAAATATTGTTCATATATCTAGGTGTGTGCAAAATTTAAGTATGATCGTAACAGTACAAAGTACCGAAATGCGTCGATAAAAATGCATATTTGGGAAGAATGAGTGTCCTTGGAGGTTTTTGCGCGCCTGAGAGTTCGTTATTACACCTTTTTTATTTATTTATTCTGATTCATAAATATTGTTCACTTACCTAGGTGTGTGCAAACTTTCAAGTCGGTCATAACAGTAGAAAGTAGCGATTACTACGTAAGGTGGACTACTACAGAGTATGGGACAACACACTTATATAAGTTGGATGAGAAATTTTATTTCAAACAGCTAGATCCCTCCGTTATACTAAACAACCACATTTCCGAGGCACGGGGCACAGTGATGGGCCATTATTATCCCTGGCAACAACATCTACATAATGTAATACTAGACTATTTGCAGATGACTGTATGTTATACAGAAACATCAAGAAGACTGCAGATGCTGTGGCAGTCCAAATGGACTTGATATCGCTTGAGATGTGGGAAAGGAGTGTCAAATGTGTTTCCATCAAGAGAAGCGTACAATCATCCGGCTCTCTGGAAGACGTTCCATCAATACACCAGATGTCCTTTATCCTGCATAGACACACAATTGAAGTCGCTGACAGTGCTAAATACCTGGGTGTGACCATCACCAAAGATCTGACCTGGACGAAACATATCAACCAGACAACAGGTAAAGCCTCTAAGACCCTTGGCTTTCTATGAAGAAATTTGGGGAGATGTACAAGAGACACCAAAGTGTCGGCATGGCATATACCACCCTAGTTCGACCAACCTTACAGTTTGCTTCTCCAGTATGGAATCCACATCAAATCACAAACATCGGGGATATTAAACAAGTGCAGAAAAAGCGGCACAATTTGTACTGTTACCAAGACATCAATCCAGGCTGTGTAACTAACTCGCTTAATAGACTTCATTGCAACGTCGTCGATGGAAACAGGCATTAACAACATGCTATAAAATCCAACATCATCTGATAACAGTTAACCAAGGCGAAGCAGTACATTACACAGCAGCCAGGTGACAAAAGAACTAGAGGGTATCACTAACTAAGAGTAAGATAGGACAGAGCAAAGAAGAAAATCTTGTACCACAGGACCAAAAACTGAGGATTTAATTTAAACAAAACTTATCTTATGATCAATTAGAATCCAATGCAAACCGGAGCATTTTCCCCCTTCATTGTTTTACTCTTGTCTTTTTATTGTCCGATATAAAGTTTTGAAAGTATTTTCAAAACATTTAAAAGGCTCAGGAAACTGGTGAATAGGAACAAGTCAAATTTGACAACCTGCCCCTTTAAAATGCACATACTCTTTTTAACATGTCTAAACATGTCTAGACATGCTTTTTAGCTCACCTGGCCCAAAGTTGTCAATATATAACAACTTCTTCTGGTTAACCAGGAGGTCTATAGGGTGATGATACTTGGCCAGTAGCATGCTCAGATGAATGGCTACCAAGTTTGTTCATATGAATGACCTTTGCCTGTTTTCAGGGTCACATGTTATAGGGGTCAAATATGTTAAAAATTTAAACCACTTCTTCTGAATAACCAAGATTAAGGACCAGGGTTATGATAATTGGCATGCTGGGATGAAGAGCAATAAACTTTGTTCAAATGAATGAACTTCACCTTTATTCAAGTTCACAGAGGTCAAGTATGTTGAATCTTTAAATTACTTCTTTTGAATAACCAAAATGCATTGGATGGTGATATTTGACCAGTGGCCTGCTCAGATATAGAGCTATCAATTTTCTTAATGTGAATGACCTTGACACACTTTCAAAGTCACACATGGTCAACTGTGTTTCAAAGTTATCTTCTCAATAAACAAAAGGTATAGCTAGGTTGGTGATATTTGGCAAGTTGCATTCTTGAATGAGGGCTATAAATTTTGTTCAAATTTATGTCCTTATTTGACTTTCAATGTCGCAGGGGTCAAATGTGTTTAAATCTTTTAACAGCTAGGTTCTTTTGAATGGCTTTGAGTCAAGACACTGATGTTTTGCCTGTAGCTTTATTTAGTCGACTTTTAAGGTAACAATTGTGAGATTTATACCAGGTGAGCAACGCAGGCCCATTGGGCTTCTTCATTATTATTTTTTCACTAATAAACCCCATTTAAATCTAGACTATGCTATTTTAACTTACTAGCAAAACAGAACTCATGAAGTTTGTTGCCAAAACTTCTTCCATGTGGTGTATGATGAAAGCTTCTTGTTGATTGGCATATCAAACTAAAGTGAAACATGATTGTTTGTCTATAAAATTTTGTTAAAATGTTTCACTTTGAGTAATTGGCAGCACAGCATCCTCAATATCCAGGGTTTTTGCTCGCTTTCTCTCACTGCACCCCTGGAATATGTCTAGCAAAATTGAAGGCTCAGTGTGTACCACCTTGTTGATGAGACAAGCAGACTAGTTCTATCCTTTGATGTACCTCAAAAGAATCTCGCGGTGTCATGGTTGTGGTTGCAACACAACCGTAAAAAATGACAGGCTTTGAAGTTTAAAAATGACAGGCTTTGAAGTCGAGTGTCCTCCTTTAATTTGTAATCTTCAAAAGACAGGTACCAGCCTAGTGATTGGTCAGTTTGTTTTTTACCTGAGACCAATCAAACAGCTATCTTCATGCCTTCAATTTTGCTATGACATATTCCAGGGTTGCAGAGAGCGAAAGTGAGCAAAACCCCTGGATATCGAGGATGGCAGCACAGGGACCAGTCACCTGAACATTAGTTACAGCTATATTTTGACCTAAACTGGCATGAGGTGTTCAAAGTAATTTTGCAAGTTTTTAGGGGTTTAAAGATGAATTTTCAGAAAAAATGCCACCCTAAGTAATAGTATTTGTTTAAATATAGCTAGTATAACAAATTGTAAGGTCCTTGTGTTTGTTAGGTAGGAAGAACAACAATGTCTCTATGAATAAAAAACACATATCAAACTTACTCAGAATAATGAAGATTTTACAATGATGGGTGCCAAGATCCTTCTTTGATCTCGCAATCGGCATTCTTTACGTTACCGTTTTAAGTTCAAAGTTGGTTAAAAAAACACCACACACTCTAACTTGATACCCCCTTCTGCATTCTTGTAGAAGCTATCAGTAAGCATTAGTAACAGTTAAGTAGCTGTCAATATCAGATTAAAATGTATAACCTGTTCATGTTGATAATTTGGATGCAATGATTCAATATTTACTTGTTTAAAACCATATGATATTTTTTCTGTGAGCAGGGAGATTTGTATAGGATGGCAAGATGATGTGTTTGTAGTTAAGTACCAAAGCACGCTAGGGTTGTACATCCCAGACTGTAAAAAAATAACAGTCATGGTAGGATGGCAGTGTGGTGTGTCAGGACTGAAAGATCCTTAGATGTGTCACATACCATCTTAGGGTCTGTACACCCAAGGTCCAGATCACATTGAGGTGGCTCTTGGTGACTTTGCATCATCAGTTTTACTGATTTTCTTATTTTATCTTGGGACTTTGTTGTAAGGTATAAACATGAACCATTTATTAATTGAAGTTCTTACTAAAACAACATCAACAAACATTTTTATACGCCCATCAAATTTGACGGAAGTATTATGGTATGGGGTTGTCCGGCTTAAACTTTTGGTTGTCCGGAGATCTCCTCCTCCATTTTTCAACGGATCTCTTTGAAACTTGGTATACATTATAATCCTGATATGAAATTGTGTCTCCCTTAAAAGAATTTTGATTCAACAATTTTTGCAAAAGTTATTGATCTTTGTTTATTTCAGTATTTGTTTTTTTTGCCCTGAGATTTTCTTCTACATTTTTTATAGCATGTCAGCTAGCCACTCTTAGAATGAGGCAGATATTATTTCAATNGGGGGGGGGTCTTCTATTTTTTTCTTCCTATGCAGTATGTACATGATTTTATTTGTTCTGTCCCATTTTTCAGGTATCACTCAGGCTGATCAAGCATTTGAATTATAGTCAGCTACTAAGTGACATTCTTGATAAAGATGGCTGTACCAATTCCTCCTTACAATGCTGAGAACCCGACTGAAGTCTACCCCTCACATGTAAGTCCTGATTTACTTAGTAAATATTTCATTGAATATATATGAAGACTTTGTTTTGTATAACTGTGTATTCTGTAATATCTTGGCAGAGACTAACCTCAAGGGTGTATACTTTGTTTTTTCCAACTACTAGCCCTGGGCTATAGCTAGTAGACACTAATAATCCTCTACTAGCCCCAGCTAAAATTCTGGATTATTCATCATTAAGGATCCCTGTCCTTTTGAAAAAAAAATTATGATCAGTAACCTCCCCATAACATCCATTTGGATATAACACGAACAGTAGCACAGTTAAGCCAGGAAAAGGTAGCTAAAGTGATTAGAGCGATAGTACATGTATAACAATCTGAGGTTCAGGGTTCAAATCTTAATTGGCCTTAAGGATCGATCCCTGTCCCTTCGCCTAAAAATGTAAAAAGGCATCGGGTTTTTTTTCTACGGCATCGCTTTTGCATAACCAAATCATTTCAGAACAATAACCCATACTTTGCGGTAGTTTCTTCAGATTTTTGGGATATATTATGAAATTTCAATTTTTTTTATTTTTTTTCCTTCCGTGGAACAAAATGAAACAAAAAGCATTTTATTTGATGCAACAATGGTTTATTAGAAATAAAACACATACAAAATAATAACAATTTAAATATTGATGAACAAAGCACAAAAAGCTGAGTAATTTTCCAACAATAATACTAAAACAAACAAAAATGCCCATTACATGAATCAATAAAATTCCGAGTGCCAATGCAACACATTAAGGACAACGAAAAGAAAATATAGGTGACAAAAAATAAATATCTTGCGGACTTACTTATTAAACAAAAAATTATAAAGATACAAAATAACTAAACAAAAAAGAGAGACAACTCTTACATTTGTACCAATAATAATTCTAAATCCCAAAAAGTCATAATTACAATTAACAACAAACAATATAGCACTTTTTATATACGAATAGGCATTAGCCGCATTACCAACCTTTAAAATTTCTTCAAATGTTATAACCAATATAAAACAAAATTGCGCATTGTGTATGAATAACATTATAACAAACAATGAAGTACTTTACGTATACTGTGTCATAGCAAAAATGTCACAATGAACAACAATAACAAAGTTTCATATACTTTACACAGCAATAATAAGTTTCTACATAATAGGCAAATAGCATACCATGTTGTGATATAAAAAAATAACACTATATACAACAATAATAAACTTTTACATTCTGAACAAAACAATTATAAACTTTCACATTATGTACAGATAACAACATACCATATTGTGATATAAAAAATATCACACTATATAGCAATAATAAACTTTGTCATTATATACAGATAAAACATATATTGTGTTTTAACGAATATCACACTATACAACAATAATAAACTTTTACATTATGTACAAATAACAACATACAATATTGTGGTATAAAAATATCACATTGTAAAAATAACATTGTTGTAAAAAATGAACTTGAAATATAGGCCTATTGGGTATATACATGTTATAACAAATATAGAATATATTCCTGACTATTGTGATGTATAAAATACTTCCCAGGCCAAAATGTCTTTCCTGTTGGGTATTGCACAACCGTAGCCTAGTACCGCATTCCTTACAACCTTTCTGGTCCAGGTATTCAGATAACATCGCAAGTTCAACCACTCGTCTACCCTGCGACCAGGTTAAAAAGTTATTGACGTATTCGTGATCACTAGTACTGGAGGGATCCTCATCGGACGTCGGTGTCAGCTCATCAGTAAAATTGCCAGTAAGCTTAGTAGGGGCCTCAGTAGCCAGCGTCTCTTCAATGTGTGGACGAGTGTCACTTTGTTTTGTCGCATAGTCGTGGTCTAGCAGTTGATATTGGACATCGTTGTTGTAATTATTGTCTGTTAATGCGTTTAGTTTACATGTAATACGGACAATTTTACGTCGAGCTTGCATGTCGGCCATCACTGCCACGACGTTGTTTACATCGTTACGACAGCTTTTTTTGCCCCCGCTTTCGCAATTGGAGATTTTCAACGCAAGGGACACAACTCTGTAGTCGAAATGTTATTCAAACGAAATCTATTCAAGGAAAGATAACAACATTGTCGAAATGGTAATCAGGGGCAGGTGACTCTAACACTGAAAAACGACAGTGGAAATCTTTAGTGTTTTGCTCTGGCTGGGACAAGGGATCCTTAAGCCATGCTGACTTTTTCACACAGAACACTAGTATTGTTGTTGATTATATTTTGTTTATTTCATCTTTATTATTTCTCACAAAAGTCCCACAATGTATGGTTTTCTTTATAGAAATTATTTATCAAAGCTATAGTTTTGCTGGAGAAAACAGTTTCTAGTACTTAGTAACAGATTTTGGCAATGGTACAGGGATCCCTAAGCAGACATTAGTCTTTAGTTTGATTTGAGGGATTTAACATAGTAATAAATGTTTAAAATCCCTCTCCGTTACTGACTGTTAGTATGATTGGAGGGATTTAAACTAAATTTTGTGTGTGAATCACCCTTGAGCAAAATGGACTCAGTTTTGTATACACAGTAACAGAGGTTGTGGCCGCTTTCAGCAGAGCTAGTCCAATAGGAGAAATTAAGATAAATCTAAAAATTTCTTCTTCTGTTTGATTGGAGTGATTTTTAAAAAAGAATAGTGTAGAGTATCTTTGGGCCAATGGGACTCAATTTTATATAAACAGAGAGTTTGGCCCCCCAAGGGTAAAAGGGATGGGGCCCAATAGGAGAACTTGAGTAAAATCTTCAAAAATCCCTCTCCTTCAGTACCAAATAAAGAGATTTAACCAGATTTGGTCCAGAGCATCCTTGGGCAAAGGGGGGCTCAATTTTGTTATAAACAGTTTATACGGCACCTATTGGGCAGAGGGGTTGGATCCAATAGGGGGAACATAGTTATAAATGTTAAAAATTCTTCTCCTTCACTATGATTGGAAAGATATTATCCATATTTTGTGTGGATCACCCTTGGTCAAAGGGGACTCAATATTTATAAATGGATGGTCAGAGACTATTTTCCTGTGCTTACTTTACTCCAGGTGTGCACTACAGGCCCTCTTGTTCTATTTTATGGTGATAGTTCAGCATTAACTTAAATAGGGTTATAAGTACAAATAGATGTTTCCAATTTTCCAAACATTGCTTTAATTAATTCATTTAGATATATGTATATAATTGAAAAAATATTTTAAAAATGTATTAGTTTAAATGAAGACAGGGATGCATACATTAATTTCAGTTTGACTTATATATATGTCTAGTTATATTGATACAGAAAGTAAAAAGATTAAAATATCTTAAAGATTTGCTGTACTCTAGTTGTGTGGCGTGTCATTCTCATTATCGAGTATATTTTACAGGAGATGGTTGATGTTAATGAGACACTGTCATGGATACAAGAAGAAGAGGTGTGCACAGTGCAAGTAGAATCATCCGTTGGTGATTTAAATGTTGTGAGTAGCTACAATCGTAATCAAAAGAGAAGTCCTCTTTTTGCGAGTACAAAAAGAAAGAAATTGAAGAAAAAGGATCAGCACAAACCTAAAACCAAAAAATCAAGTCCACAAAAGAAATTGATGACATATCTGAGAGGAAGAAAATCAAAACAGGAAATAAAGAGGCTTCCTAAGAATGCTGGTTCTGAGGACACTGCTGATCCAGATGAGATAGAACAATATGACAGAAGAAGTTCCTTACCTGTGGAAATAGATAACATGGTTACACAGGATCACACAATTGTTGTACCTGTAGAAAATAAAGATGTTATGACAAACTCATATGGAGACAGTCAGTGTTTTACAGACGAGGATGACAGCTTCAGAGACGTCCATTTCTCTGCAGATGTCTACCTTGCAGACATGAATTTTTCTTCACTACTAGATGATTGGAGTAGGCAGTATGAAGGGGTTTCCAAAACTGTGGAGGCAGATGGACTTGGTTCTGAGATGAATGATATTGAAGATGATGATTGCCAGAAAACCATTGTAAAGAAAGTTACCTCTTGTAAGCAGTCTGCAACCATTCTATCTGCTCTGCCAAAAGCTGAGGCCTTAAAAAGTTCAAATGCCATTCAATGTACAGAAGATGCTATGGATTATACTGCAGTTACTAAGGCAGGAGTAGAAAGTCAGGAGTTGAAATCATCCAAGAAAAGCCATTACAAAGATGAAACCATTGATTATGACACAAAGCGACCTGTTTTGATGAAGCTTTCCCACACAGTACCTTTCCCTTCTTTCAGAGAGTCTAACAGCCTGGGAGTGAGTTCTGACCAGAGGAAGGGATCAATCAAACTTGACTCGGATGACCCTGTGGGATCACTAGACCCGTCAGAAATCATGGACATTGATGACTTAGATGATAAGTTGGAGTGCCATACTATGAAGACTGAGACAGGACAGTACCCTCATTTTACAACACCCATTTTGAACACAGTAAGCTTTGATGAATTTGTGTTTCAGAAAGAAAAATCTGAATCCAATTTTAAGAATGTTACAAATCAATCACACGTGTCACCACACTTGTTTTCTGCAACAAGTTCCAGTTGTATTTGTAGCAGGTGTGAATATTCTTCAACTGTTGGCCATTGTTTATCAGTAGAAGAGCCAAAAAAGTCAACACCTTTGTATGCCAAACCTGAAAAATGGCATCCACAAGAACTATCGTCTGTCTCTCCCAATTTGATATGGGCATTCTTCATTTATGGTTTGGTTTCTTGTTGGTCGGATTTAAAGCAGATGGGAAAACTGGATGAAGAAAGCTGCAAGAAAGTCTCTGCCATGTTTCAGCATCACACAGACAAAGAATCAGAAGGTAAAAACAACAAACCAAAGAAATGGAACACAGACACCAAACAGAAGGAAAATAATAAAAGTCAACTGAAGAATGACGGGAACCAAGGTGGTTTGAATTCATCTGATGTTGTGGAGCCCCTTCAATCCTGGCGATCAGTTACACCAGTGGTAAACACAAAGCCTTTTGTGAACCAGTCAAATCTTACAAAACACACAGGAAATAACAACATACATCAGCAACATCCAGCAATAAGTTCAGGAAATCTTAGCATGTACCAGCCACATACAAGACACACTGTGTCAGACCAGGTGTCATCAGTTCACAGGAAAAGAAAGCTGGCAATAAGAAAAAAAGATAATCAACGGTATCACTGCATCAGACACACAGTAAAGCCTTTCTTATCAAGGAGTCTACTGCATCATTCCAAATTGAAAACATCTAGAAGACTTGTCAAGAGGATGAACAGTTTGGAGAAGTTTACTTTTCAACAAAGCTCTGACTGGAAGACCATTAAGCATGACAAAGGGAGATTCAAATACCTTCACATTATGCCAGATGTGAGATCCGAGTTAAATGTATTTATGCTTCCTTTCAACCATCCAAACAGTCATTCAGCTGCTGCAGTAAATGGAACGAGTGGAACAGATCATGAGCAAGAAAACAGCAATGAATTAATTGGGGCTACTGCAAGAAGACTCCATGACATGGAAAACCCACCAAGTACTTTCAATGAGCAGATCAGTGTATTTGAACAGATCATCACTGGAACTGTCACAGAAAGTATGAAGTTTGAATGGGCTAGGTTTAAGTCTTTCTGGTCTTTTCCCATGAGCTGCCCCATTTCGCCCACTGTCCTGGCCAAATATGGTTTTTACTATACAGGGAACGAGGACAAGGTCTGCTGCTTCTGCTGTGGAGTGATCCATGGAGACTGGCAGAAAGGACAGTCTGTCTATGCTATGCACTACCAGATTTCAAGAAGATGTCGGTGAGTGTTTAGCTCAGCATGCCTGTAGGGCTTATACTATGGCTTGTGCCACAGTGCTGCGTCTGTTTTTCCAGCGTCATTTTTAGCTCACCTGGCACGAAGTGCCAAGTGAGCTTATGCCGTGGCGCGGCGTCCGTCGTCCGTCCGTCCGTCCGTCCGTCGTCCGGTGTCAATATTTTACTTTAAACTACTTCTTCTTAATAACTGAAAGGCCTAGGGTGTCGATATTTGGCCAGAAGCAAACTGGGATGAAGGGCTACAAAGTTTGTTAAAATTAATGACCTTCACCCATTTTCAAGGTCACAGGGGTCAAATATGTTAAAAACTTTAAACATCTTCTTCTTGATAACCAAACTGCCCAAGGAGATGATATTTGGCCAGTAGCATGCTTGGGTGAAGGGCTACCAAGTTTGTTCAAATGAATGACCTTCA
>NW_018408734.1:280995-298838 GCF_002113885.1 Mizuhopecten yessoensis | reverse complement strand
GATCAAGGGCTACCAAGTTTGTTTAAATGTATGACCTTGAATCATATTCAAGGTCACAAGGAGCAAATATGTTCAAAATATTTAAACAACTTGTTCTGAATAATCAAAAGGCTCAGGATGTTGATATTTAGTCAGTAGCATGCTGGGATCAAGGACTACTATGTTTGTTAAAGTGAATGACTTTGACTTATATTCAAGGTCACAGGGGTCAAATTTGTTTAAAATCTTTAAACGACCTCTTCTGAATAACCATGGGTCCCAGGATGTTGATACTTTGCAAATTGCATCCTGAGATGAAAGGCTATAAAATTTGTTCGACTTTCAATTACAGGGGTGAAATGTTTTATAAAAAAATAACAGGGTCTTTTGAATGAATTTTAATCATAAATACTGATATTTTGCCTGTAGCTTTATTTTAAATCACTTTTAAGGTTACAAGTGTGAGATTTATACCAGGTGAGCGATGCAGGCCCATTGGGCCTCTTGTTTTACTTCAAACAACTTCTTATAAATAACGAGGAGGCCTAGGATGATGGTATTTGGCCTGTTGGGTAGCAAGCTAGGATGACAATCTATTAAGTTTGTTCCATTAGATTACGTTCACCCGTATTCAATTAAGGTCATAGGGGTCATCTGTCTCAATAACCGGTAGACCCAGGGGGATGATATTTTGCCAGTAATATGCTGAGACGAAGCACTGCAAAGTTTGTTAAAATGAATGACCTTGACCTATATTTAAGGTCACATGGGTCAAATATATTAAAAACTGAAAATAACTTTTCCTGAAAATGGCTAGTGTGGTTGTTTTTGGCAAGAAGCAAGCTGGGATAAAGGTTTACCATTTTTGTTTTAATGAGTGACGTCATCATATTCAATGTCACAGGGGTCACCTGTCATTAAATAAAACACTTAAACAACTTCTTCTAAAAAATCAAAAGGTTCAGAGTAATGATATTTGGCTAGTGACATGCTTTTAATAGTAGAACTATATCATGTTTGTTCATATGAATGACTTTTAATCATATTAAAAGAAGTGCAGGGTCAAATATGTTGAAATTTTCAAACAACTTCTCCTGAATAACATAAAAGCCTAGGGTGATGATATTTGGCCAGGTAACCTGCAGGGAGGCACTTAACAGGAGGGCTGCAAAGTTGGTTCAAATGAATGGCCTTAATCTACTATTCAAGGTCACATGGTTCAAATATCATTTGTATAATCAAAATGGCTATAGGATGATGATAATTGGCCAGTAGCAAGCTTGGATGATGGGCTAGCATTAATGACCTTGATTCATATTAAAAGTCACAGGGGTCATATATGTTAAAAACTTTAAAACAACTTCTTCTGAATAAGAGAAATGCCTAGGGTGATGATAATTGTCTACTAACATGGTTGGCGGAAGTCCATCATGTTCATGTTGTAAAAGGTCACAGAGGTTAAATATGTTTAATCTATACAACTTTACAATACCCTGAATAACCAAAGTCTAGGCTGATGATATTTGGTCAGAAACATATCACTTTGAATAGCTATCAAATTTGTTCAAATGAAAGACCATCACCCATATTTAAGGTCACTGGGGCGAAACATGTAAACCTGTGTTAAATGTGTTGAAAACATGTAAACATCTTGGTCCTAATAACCAAAAGGCATAGGATGATGATATATGGCTAGTTACAACAGCTACAAGGTTTGTCAAAATGAATTACCTTCACCAATATTCAAAGTCACTGGGGTCAAATTTGTTGAAAACATTTAAACAATTTCTTCTAAATAACCAAATGCATAGGGTGGTGATATTTGGTCAGTAAGTAGCATGCTTGGGCGAAGAGCTAGGAAGTCTGTTCATGTGAATGACCTTGATCCATTTTCAAGATCACATCAAATGTTTATAAACCTTTAAATGACCTCATCTCAATTAACAAAATGACCGGGATGGTGATATATGTCAGGTCACATGCTGGGATGAAGGGCTATAAAATTTGCTCAATTGAATGACCTGTTAGACTTTCAAGATCACAGGAGTCAAATGAGTTTTTAAAAATCTTTTAACAGGTTCTTTTGAATAACTTAGTCATAGATACTGATATCTGACCCATAGATTTATTTTAATCCATGGCTACCACTTTTAAGGTTAGAAGTGTGAGATTAATACCAGGCGGGCGATGCTGGCCCATTGGGAATCTTGTTTGTATCCTTTTGTCGAATTGAAGCCAATTTTGAAAAGGAAGCTATCTTTATACTGACATTTTGATACTTTAAAAGTATCCCTCAAGCTCATGTATCTGAGTGTTCACGCGCAAGACTCATCAGTCTGTCAGTCGTACCTTTTGATTTTGCAAATTGATTTATGTGAAGACATTCAGTTCTATCATACATGAACCATGTTTTACCTAGCATCATGGATATGCTGGCATTGCTGTCATCACGCTTTGTTAATGAGATTTTTTTGATTTTTTTTTTAAGTCTTAGATGACCCCCAGGGTCTCGAGTAAGTGGAAACATTTCTACTTAGTTTTTAAATCAGACAACAGAGGCATCAGGCCTGATGTCCTCATGTTTACATTTTTTGAGAATAAGGTCAAAATGAGTTGATTATTCAGAAATAAGAGAAAGAAATACTTCATTTTTCTGATAAAAAGATAAAGGGCTTAGTGTAAATGTCTACCCCAAAGTTCCTACAGGGAATATAACAAACTAAAAAGCGGCTGTTGCTCCAAGTCCAAGCTTTCCGACTATGCAGAGCCCATCATCAGGGACATCCATAACTCAAACTTCAGTTATTATGTATTTGTGATGCTATTATATATAATTATTTCACACAATAGAATTGCTTTTTAAAGAATAAAAGCACCTTTTTCTTCAGAAAAACGTAAATATTTTATAATTTGTGTATGTTAAACTGTTTATGGGGATGTATAACAAAAAAAAAAGCAAGATAGGTATGCTGATATCTAAATGAATTATTCATTTTTTGTTAACAGCTTTATGAGAGGGGAAAATGTTGGAAATGTGCCCATACATGGATCGTTTTCCTCCCTCAGCCGAAGAGGTGGAGGTGAAGGTAAGGATATTAGCTATGTGCTTGTATGAGTCTGGGAGGAGGGGTCTGATCTGCACTATTTTTAGCCCACCATCATTTGATGGTGGGCTATTCAAATCACCCTGCGTCCGTGGTCCGTCTGTCGTTCGTCATCCATCGTTAAACAATTCTTGTTATCAGTATTTCTCAAGAAGTTCCCCTTGGTCCTTAGCTGTGCAGGGCAGCTTTTGAGACTGTTCGGATAAACAACATGGCTGACAGGCAGCCATCTAGGATTTTGATAGTGAAAGTTTGTTATCTGTATTTTTCAAGAAGTACCAGAGGGATCTTTCTCAAATTTTATATATAGGTTCCCCTTTGTCATTAGATGTGCAGGGCAACTTTTAAGACTGATCGGATAAACAACATGGCCAACAGGCAGCCATCTTGGATTTTGATAGTGAAGGTTTGTTACCCCTATTTCTCCGGAAGTACTAAACGGATCTTTCTTAAATTTTATATGTAGGTTTCCCTTGGTCCTTAGCTGTGCAGCAGTGCCTGAAATGGACAGTCTCCCGCTCGCCAATGGCGATTAAAGTCTTGCTCGGACGACCAAAAGTTGTTAAAAGTGAGGTAGCTATAGTCACTGGCCCAACAACAATAGTTTGGGTGACTGTTGAAAAATTTATGAATAAAAGAAATTATAGTTCCTTCCACATTAACTGGGGGGCAGTACATATTTCAGTTGTCATTACTTCGATTTGAATCAAACTGTCTGTGACTTAGAAAATGTGATGATTTTTTTTTTCAAATTTTCTATATAAAATACAGCCAGGTGTCTTCTTTGAGGTGCAAGTTTTGTGTATTTCTTTCGGGAACATGTCAGGTTTTAACTAGAATTAAAAATATAATGTTTTATTCTGTTTTACATATTACAAACATAGTCATGTTATATGTAATTTAAATGTGTTGAAGCATTGTGTTAAATGCTGTGGAAATATTTCTTACCAAATTTATTTGGGCCACCAATATGTCATTTTGGCCAGTGCTTCACATTTTTTACTTGCCCAAAAAATATATTTTAAGCCAGCCAATGCAGGTTCCCCACTGTCTTTCTCATATTTGATATGTAGGTCCCCCTTGACACCTCGTTGTGCATGTTATATTTGGAGACTGATCATAAAAACAAAATGGCTAAAGGAAGAACTAAACAGATCTTTCTCATATTACAATGATCGATTCTATTTCTTTCACATTAAGTACTGTACTAGTAAATATGTGAAATGACAAACTCACTTTGAAGGTTGGCTTTCATACACATCAGTATTAAGTTTAGATCAAAAGTTACCTCAAGGTGCATTTACTGTTAACACTATTGACTCGATCAAGCAGATTAGAGGAAAGAAGAGAAAAGATCGAATTGACAAAGAACTAATGAAGATGGTACAATGGTGTGCACCAAGATCCCTCTTGGATCTCTTGTTTAGGTGTATACTTACTTCTTCAGGGGTAATTATATAAATTTGGGCTTATTTAGTAAATTCTTCCCAAACACATATATATTGCATCTATATCCTTACACAGGTACAGTCACCTATACTTTGACATCTTACCTCAGTCATGGTAAAACTTTCTCTCCTTCCTCCCCCTCCCTAGGGCAAATTGCCTGTATTTTTTGTGCAGGATCATTAATCTTGGTTAATTTCAGAAAACCCAAGTTAATAGAATGTTGCTTATCAAATGTAAGTCACTGCAACTGAACTGAAGATAATATCTGTCCTAAAGCAAGGAAAACTAGTTTTGGAACATTTCTAATATTTTCCTGTGGGATCGTTAAAGTTGGTACATTTAATGAAGACAGTTTATTATGTACCCTATTAAGATAATTTTTGTGTACCCTATATAACTTAATTAGTCACTATACCAATTATACTTGGACCTTTGACTTAAGTCAAGGAAAAAATGCTTTCAGAGCATTTCTCATGTATACCATTTAATGTAGGATCATCACAATTAGTATAGGTTCATGGAAGACTGAGTATCATATGCAAACTTATGGTCACAAGAGTTTTGACCTCTGATCTCATTCAAATTGACCTTTTCTGGAGCATTTCTCCTTTCTTATTTCATGTAGAATCCGAACAAACAGCAGAAGAAATGGAGTTGACAGCAATGCTTCAGACACCAGATAGCATCACATCAATCCTTTTGGGTCGAGAAAGAGATGCTGGAAACCCTATAGCAACAGCATCACTAGCGCAGGCCTTACCAACAGTACCTAGTGTTCGCACTGAAATGAGGAATGGTTTGGGAGCAGGAGGAACTTCTAATCCCCCAACATCACAGACATCAGGTGCCAGTTCTTCCTCCGTATCCCAGGCATTGTCTCCACAACCGGTCACACCAGTGTCCACTCCAAATCCGACACCGGCTGTCACTCAGCCAGGTCAGGCATCAGCTCATCAGCAGATATCAACTGCTCCTCAAACCTCTACTGTATCTCAAGCAGCATCTAATGTTACGACCAAAACTGAGAGCCAAGCACAGAGTGATACTGTGGCTAATCAGCAACGACCAGCAAACCAACAGCATCCCACGACACTGGCTCAACGTCAACATCAACGACACCAGGAGCAACAGCAGCAACCTGGACAACAACAGCCCCTTGGCACAGGAAATGGAGCGGCAAACAACCCTGCCAACCTGGGAGTCACAACAGCAAAGCCACGTTACCCTAACTACGCTGTCTTGACTGTCAGATCAAGTACCTTCAACGGCTTTCCGAACCATCTGGACCAGACACCCGTACAGATGGCCCGGGCAGGTTTCTTTTATGCAGGTAAGCATTATATATACACCTGTCAAAGTTTTCATGGGACATATTATTGAGAGCATCTGTACATGGACTTTCCATCCACACTTAGGCTTGGAATTTTGTAAATCTATATATAGATTATCCTACATATCTTTACATGCCAACACAACTGAAGGTGTTGGCTTGAATCTAACAGTAACCATATGCATGGAAAAAGTGGCTCAATAATTGTGAAAAACGTTAAAAGATCAGAATGGCACAACTGTGCTATTTAACGACTGATCGTCCTGTTGATTTATAAATGCGCACATATGTGCAATATTATAGGAAGATCAGTCACGGAATAAAAAATATTCAGAAGGCTCAAGTGAAATATGGTACATCGTGTACATGTTTAATATCCTTTCAATATATTTTGAACTTTATCTAATTCTCCAATGAACATTACACATTATCAAAATGTCTGTAAAACAAAAACTATCAATAATGAGATTGTACTGTCAGCACTCTTTTATTCATTATCAGCTATGCTGGTATAGCTATGAAGCATACATTCACTAAACAAGGATAGTGTGTCATACTATTGTTGCATTACTAGGATCTAGCTTAGCACTGTCATTTCCTGATCTAGGTAAAAGAAAAAGTAATGTATTTAGAGGTAATATTGAACCTTTCTGTTCTGTTGTTCAGAGAAAACACGGTTCACATATAATGCTAGTTTGATTTATGTTACATGTTGTTGATATTTACTGTTTGATCACTTTTATTTATAGGTTATGGAGATTATGTAAGATGCTTCTTCTGTGGAGGTGGACTTAGAAATTGGGAGCCTGGTGATGACCCCTGGGTTGAACATGCCCGCTGGTTTCCGCGATGTGCTTACGTCAAACAAAACAAAGGTCAAACCTTCATTAACCTGGTACTTCAGAGACAGCGAGAATTGGTAAGTTGATTTAGATTTAAAGTCCACCCCTTTACTCACTTGTAACAAAAGAATATCTAAATATGGCTTTGTTTCTGTTGATGATTCTAATGGCAATCAGTGTGATGTGGCCTTAGTGCTTTTGATAAAGACCATGAATACCTTAATGATACCACAGGTTAGAATGGACAACTGATGATTAATAGAACATAATACAAAAGATGATGGTTGAGGGGAGGTTACTCTTTCATATTTTCAAACAAATATACCAGGAATGGTGGTTTTGACATACTATCTTAGATCCTAGATCTATACATTCATATGCTGTACGCCTACAAAAATATTGTGGTAGTTATTTGTGTTTCTTTTATCCTTTACTAGAATTAAATACTGTGCCTTTTCTGTAAATATATTGTCTGAACATGTCATTGTTGTCCAATAATTGATCAACAAGATAAATGTCAGTAACAAAGAGAAAGTTTCTGATTCTCTGTTAAAAAAATGTTATCATTGAATAAAATAATTAACATTATATTTGATTTTATTTCTCATTCTTTGAGAAAACTGGGGATGTTAATTTGGAAGTGTCTGTCTGTCCTAAAATAGTTATATTTCAACCGATATTGAAGGTTTATATATTGATATTGGCAAGTATACAGCTTAGTTTAAATGTTTAATTGATTAGGCTAAACAGGTTGGATTGGTTAATTGATTTCTGTGCAATAATGTAAACTCCTATGAAAGGGTTCAATTTCAAACACATTCAGTGTGCACATCAATATTGACAAGTGTAAGTCTAAGTTGGATTGCTAATTTGATGTGTGCCTGTTAATGCATAATTGATGAAGTCACATTCTTTTGATTAGTTAATCAGTGTCCATGTGATAATTCCAAAAAAACTTATTCAATTTCAGCCAAATTCAGGATGCACTTATATATAGGCAAGACTCATGTTATGTACAGTTGCCAATTTGATGCCTTTATACTGAGTATAATTAATGATGATAAACATCTCCAGCACACACGCAGGCATACACACGTAGGGAGATATTAGCCAGGTGGCATAGGACTAGTAGTAAGCGCCTGATAAGGCAGCTCCTGCAAATTCCTCAAATTGTATTGATTACTGTATATGCTTATTGTATTGATTGTAAAAAAAATGTATGTCTATATACTGTAAAGCGCTTTAGAGTGGCTTAGGTTAGCTAGATAGGGCGCTATATCAAATGCTGTATATTATTATTATTATTTTAATTGCTTGCAATAAGATCTCTTCTAAAATTGGTACGATTAGTCAAAAACATTTCAACTTACCAGGTATGGACATAATTATACAGGTAGTTAACTTGGAAGAATGGCCTGTTGAATGTTGACATGCTATTATGTTGACATTAACATATTCTGAAAAAATAGCCGGTTCAAAGTTGATGAATAGCAGGCTACTTCTACTGTACCAACAACTACCCTTTAAGGACACTACCAATTTATATAAGCAAGTGTCAGGTTTGATTGCTGATTGATGCATGCCTATTTACACATATTTAATGAAGCAGCACTATTCTGATTGCTTTATTAATTGGTTTCTGTGAATTAACTACCAAAAAAGGTAGAGTTTTAACCAAATCTGACCCCGGCTAAGTTTGATCACCTATGTGATGTACATTTGTATGTATATACACTATAGGTATACAGATCAGGCTACTTCAGTCTGATTGGTTAATTAGTTTCCATGCCCTTGTTGTGATTATGTTTTAACAAAATTTAGTATGCAGATCCATGTTATAACATATACAACTTATTGGCTTGTCCAACATTAATGTCTACAGCAACATTTTTCTGGAAGCAGGGAATGAAATTCAACAGATTTGCTTGATTAACTTTGTGCTGACATCATTTTGTTATTTAGACTCTACCCAATGAATACATCAACACAACAACAGGAGCCTCTAGTGCAAATCAGAGTGTCACCACCCAGACAGCCAGAATAACGGATAACCAGACTAGCACTGGAAGTACACCACCCGTTACTGGCCCCAACACAACCTCCAACCCTAGGCAGGCAGGTCCCACAGACAACCAGCGACACTCACAAACACCACCTATAGGTATGTATGCTATGTGTAATAAGTCCAGGGAGTGTATTTACTAAGATAGGTGAATCAGGTGTACTCATCTTATTCTTAATTATATATGAAGTCAAAGATTTTATCAAGATATCTGTCATCTAAGTAACTTTTGTCAACATAAAATTAGGATTTGTGATCCAGTTGTCAAAAACAGTTTGATATTAATATATTACCTCTCATTACAAAGTACAAGCTTGTCAGGGGTGAGTATGAAGTGAATTCTATTACAATGTATTTGATGAAGTAGTATTAGAGGTAAACCGGCATCATTCTGTCACCATTATAACACTGGTATTTACACATTTATGTAGAAAATATATTTAAAGTAAATACTAATATCATGAGAATAATTTATTTGTTACATGTTTTTTCCTAAACATTCAGTTACTGATGAAGAAATGAAGTCCCCGGCTGTTCTCAGCATCAAAGAAATGGGCTACAGCGATGAAGTTATTAAAACTGCCATTCAACATCTTCGCCGCAATAGAGGTAAATAACTATACCAACTGTCTTGTTCCTTAATGACAGATGAAACAGGTGTTATATATATACGAGTAGCTGACTGTCTACTGTCAAAATTATATATCAATATATTTACAGTCTACACAGTCATTAACTCAATAACCATTTGTTCACGTAAACTAGAGTTATCTCCTCATAACCTAACCATAATATGTGACAAGGTTCCATGATGTTGACAAGTGGGCGGAGCTGTGCAAGTTTTCTGTGAACAAGACGTAATTATGTGACATCATCAACAGTAAATGTGGGCAGAGTAAACCAAGGCTTATGCTAATTTCAGGCCGTTACTTTTATTGAATTGATGACACATTTTAAGTTTTGAAAATTAAATTTGTGTCCCATGATCTGACCAATGAACAAAATAGTTATGAAACGTTAACAGAAAAGTGCTGTAAATATAAGGAACAAATCTGTATTTTGGTCAGGTTATGAGGTGATGACTCAGTTGAGCATCAGTAAATTTATCATATCTATTCAATTTACATGTGTTCTACTGGAGTTAATGCCTCATAACCTGGCCAAAATAGAAAGCTTTTCCTTAAATAGTTACTATCTAAGACAACCTGATCTTTCTTCTCTCAGAATTGCATATCAAGACAGTTATGTGATAAAACAGCTGATCGACATTTGTAAAATCAGTGTTATAGTTAATGAGTCATTGGTGTTGCTTCATATAACACAGTACATTCTACGAAACACTGTTAGGTTTAAAGGTGTAATAATTTGTTGGCACCAAATTGAGTATTAAACTCAGTTGAAAGAATAAGCATATTAAAGGGGCTAGTCAAATGACAACCTGAAAATCGAGTCGATACTGAAAATATATATCTCCTAACAAAAGTTTACACAGTTGATGTGTGTGTAACCTGAAGGCATCGTACAGTGTGGTCAATTTCATCTTTTGGGAAAGCAGGTGATCATAATAACTACGACCGAAATAGCGCAATATATATATATCCGGGGCTTTCAGTGAGAAGTAAACATAAACAGCACTACACTGTCGACCGACAACACAGTGTCAGTTCTGAGTTCACACATAACACATTCCTAAATCTAAAAAATACATCGCAAGTAAGAAGCATAAGCATCATTATATATATCTCTTATCAGATATTCCTGTTCACATTTGGATTTGAATAAAAACGAACAGGTTCAATTAGAGCATTCACGCATTGAGAGGGTGCCACAATGGAAATTTCAAACCGCAGAAAGTACGGTATCAATAGGTCTGAACGTAAAATAGATCACTCATTTATAACGATGTTTGAGATGCTGTTGTACCATGATTTTGATCAAGAATAAATGCATGTACTTGTATTTTAGAGAGGTTAATTAAGTGAATAAAGCGAGAAGTTACCTTCTCTCCTCGGTTGGAGAGACATTTGTTAGCTGGAAATTCATCGACATGAATTGTTCATAAGGAGTATCAAACTATATAATGATGAAGAATTTTGTGACAAGGTTTATAAAAAAACCTGACTTCACTAAATTTTCCACAAAAGAAATTTAGGTATTCATGTAGCTGTTTCCTCCAGGTCCTGTACAGATATCAGCAGAACTCCTGGTGGAGACAATATTTGGTTTTGGTGATGAGGACTTGCCTCCACAGCGACCTGATCAGACACAAACAAGTAATGTCCCAGCCACTGCTCAGACAAACACCAATCCACCCAAGGACGAGACCCCTCCCTCAGAAGGAGCAGTATCAACGCAACCTGATCCAGGACCACCTCGCAGATTAAGAGGTTTGCTGGACTTACCACATGAAAAACGTTTACATGACACTGTGATTGCCACTCAAAAATAATACTGTTTTTTGGTGCAAAGGATTATTTCATGTTCAAATATAGTCCATTGTGGCAAAGATATTACCATCTAATTGTTTCAATGGTTTGACAAAGTGCAATTTTTTTTCTCTTAATCCATTGTGTCCGGTAAAATGTCAGCTAATAGGTGTTATCTCCCTTACTCCAATGTTATAGCATATAAATGCCTTATATTAGTTTATTTTCATTTTAGATCGAGATTCATCCACACGTGCATACACTGAAGAAGGTAATGAGTATATCTTTAAAATAGTCTGTTATAATTGATATGGGTGAATGTATATTCGCTATTTATTATAAGTTTACCTCCTGTAGATAGATATATTGTAATAATACATGTCTGGACTCTGCTTACAATATGGCAAGTCATAGGCAGGGATGCCATAGTGTAGGAACAATTATAAAGGCCTCGCTCATTCCTAGTTAAAAAAAAGCACCTGTCATTGGTGCAATTTAACAGTAAACAACCCTCTCAATGAATTGAAAATGAGATAGTAATATTATTGAGGTGTCTGTGTATTGTTTTGAACAAATTCTTTAGTCCAGAGATGATTTGAAATCCAATTGCAACATTTTATGATTGAACAAATTCCCATTCCCAGGAGTTCTGCTTCATATTTTTAGTGTTGCAGATATCTCCCATAAAAATGTTTTTCTTGTGCAACTATCTTATTGGGACATTCCTATCTTACTCCTAGAGTTGAAATCCATCCAGGAGGAGAACAGCCAGCTCAAGGAACAGATGAAATGCAAAATCTGCATGGACAACGTTGTCTGTATTTCTTTCCTGCCCTGTGGACATCTTTGCTGTTGTGCAGAATGTGCTCCTGCAATGGTCAAATGTCCAATATGTCGACAGATTATAAGGGGCTCTGTGAAAACTTATCTGTCTTAAAATATCCGAGATATGAAATATGAGATACGCAGAATACAAGACCATTTTATTGGCTGACATTGAAGACTACAACCTATTCTAAGTTTAAAAGGATGGAGTTGATTAGTCAGTTTTAAGTTTTTATTCACTAAAACTTAAAAAAACGTCTGTAATTTATAAGACGTGTTAAAATTGACGAATATCTCCTTTATGAATGTCTTTTTATGGAGATATGCTCTCCAATCACATATTATTTGTAGATCAAATGAGGCATTGAAAGGTATTTATTTGCTTTGGGATTTCGGTTAGAAATCTTTAAAATTCCTTCATTCACATCAAGCCCTTCCAACTGTAGAGTTGGCTCTCAACCATGATACGTCTCCTTCGTAAGTCAGAACTACAAGATGGGGAATAAACAACAGACAGAGGGCAAATTGAATGAATTTGTCAATGGATGACAAACGAAATTTTGCAAAACTTTCATTGCCACTTTAGGTTGAATTATTTTTCCTACGAGAAATAAATGGATATTTGGAAGAGACATTTTGATGAACCAATTGGATCCAAGATCAGTAACTCATCATTCTATAGATGGGAAAAAAATCCTTAAGTCAAAGATACACTATGTCTCGGCTGTAACATCAGATGGAACCAAATAGAAATGATATCTCGTACAATGTTTGGATGTTATCCAATGCTGGGAAAAGTCCTAGTGGCGGTTTAAACACAGATACATGTATAACGCAACAGGATTTATTAGATATTTTGTCGGAAAAGGAAATCCTATTACTCAAGCATAATGAATATGATGACTACTTGCTAAGCTTGAGTAAGATGGAAGCAAGTCAACCATTATTATATACACAGGTATGTAAATCATCATAATAAACGCTGGTAAGTAAATCAAAGTAAACAGAAAAGTAGACGTATATATGTTTTAACACCAAAAAGAACATTGTGTGCATATAATTCAAGTATGAGGTTTGTTGTGCTACAATGTCGGAAGTACATCAACGTTTGTTGGTGAAAGAGAATTGACATCGAATAAAATAAATCAGTTCGGAAATGGTTCATATTGTACAGTTCTACATGGACTGTAGAGGCATGGGCAATGGATGATTTGAAGAGCGACATATCTACAACAGTTATATATATATATATATATATAAGTATAATTCTTAAAATGAGGCGGCCACGGAAATTGCCTGAGTGGAAGATATGTAATGAATATTTTATTGGTGTGATGGAGAGTGGAGAGTAAAGATGTGGAAGGAACCGAATATGTATTGAGCTAGAAACATTGTTAATCATTGCATCAGAAGAACATGCTATATTGTTACATAACATATCGTCATGAACACCGTCTCAATGGCTAAATGTCAACACAGTCTTAAACTGTCTTCCGGTGCAAGAGTTCGAACACTTGCAGTATTGTGTAACACATGAAATTAGCATTAGTTATTTTTTCCTGATTATTGATGTCAGACGTGGTAACCGATGTCGCACCAGTAAAATACAAGTTGTTCTCTACCCACTCCGATAAGGGATAATCTTTTCTGATAGTGTGTCAGGCCAGTAAACCAGAATTCCCAGGTTCCATCCCTTGCAGTGGCATTGGAAATTAATGGCATTTTGTACCAGAACATGGATTTCACAGAGAACATTGTATGTTAAGTAAAGATGCAAGCAGTATGAAAGTTCTTTTTCAGAATATGGTAAACTGTGTTGTGACCTAACCCGAATATTGTTGAGTTCACGTGTCTATAGAAAAACTTAACTAAAAAAGACAAACAAGTTTATCTGGGTACTCCGGTTTCCTGACACATTAACACTCCTTCCGGGCCAACAAGAGTGATTAATACAAGTTCAAAAAACTTGTTTCATTTTTGTTAGCTCACCTGCTCGTAGCGCAATGGAGCTAATACTGCCGTCACACCGGACTGGCGTCCTTACCGCGTCCTAAACTGTCATATTTTGGAGAACGCCGATGGTCGCCTTGAGAACGCCAATGATTTTTCTAAAATAAATCCAGATTTCGAGTCAGCCGTCACACCGGAATTCTGTGCTCTGCGATCTGTGTATGTACCCGGCGTTCCCAACACGACCTTACCGCGTTCTTACTGCGTCCTTGGAGTTTCTATTGAGTTTACACGGCGTCACTGCGGCGTCCATACGGCGATCAGCGGCGACCTCACTGCGACCCCACTGCGTTCTTAGCGAAATATCCGCCCTGACATCGCGTTAAGGACGCCATAGACGTGATGGGGTCGTGGTAAGAACCCCATAGACGTGGTAAGGACGCAGTAAGGTCGCCATTGGATCCCCTGATCCTTTTCTCTGCGTTTACATGGCGACTGTACTACGTTCCTTTGGCATTGTTCGGGTTCCTACTGCGATGCTACGGCGACCATGGCGACCTCAGGGCGATCCCACGGCGTCCTGAGCCAGGACGCGCTCAGGACGCCGAACCTCGTCGTTTACTTTGAACATGTCCCAAGTAAACGCCGTCGCTCTGCGACCTTCGGCGTCCTTGGGGTACCCACGGCGTCTTGTTGCGTTCTCACCACGACCCTACGGCGTCCATGGCGTCCCTTCCACGTCCTGGGTCGCCGTAGGGACGCCGTAGGGACGCCAGTCCTGTGTGACGGCTGTATTATGTAATGGTTCGGCGTTCGTCGTCCGTCCGTCGTCCGTCAACTTTTCCTTAAAACAACTTCTTCTGAAGAATGAACAGGCATAAAGCCATGATATTTGACTGAACGCTTCGTTGGTGGGAGCCCGACAAAGTTTGAGAACTTGACTTACTTTCAAGGTCGCAGGGGTCAAATGTGTCAAACTCTTCAAACGACTTCTCATGAAGAACTGAAAGGTACAGAATCTTCATATTTGGCTGATGGCTTCCTGGAATGGAGCCCGACAAAGTTTAAGAATGGAAATGACATTGACTTCCTTTCAAGGTCACAGGTGTCAAATATGTCAAAAACATCAAACGACTTCTTCTGAATAATCGAAAGGCATAACATTATAATATTTGGCTGAGTTTGGCAAAGTTTGCAAATGAAAATAACCTCAACCTACTTTAAAGGTCACAGAGGTCAACAACATTTCAAAGGATTTGTTTCTGAAGAACCAAAAGGAATGGATTCATAAGATTTGGCTGGTAGCTTTTTGGGATAGAGCTAACAAAGTTTGAGAAGGAAAATGATATTGACCTGCTTACAAGGTCACAGGGAAAATATGTCAAACAACTTCTGAAGAAGAACCAAAACGCATAGAATTTTATAATAATATTTGACTGGTAGTTTCAACAGACGGAGCCGACAAAGTTTGTGAAGGAAATATTTGTAGTGCAATATAATATTTAATGAGAATATTTTGCTATGACTGCTTAAATATTCAGGTGAGCGATACAGGCCCTCTGGGTCTCTTGTTGTTAAAGAAATAAAGATTATATAAGAGAGAAAAAAACAAAAACCAGAAAACATATATTACAAATAAAGTAATACTTATACGTACATGTATACCATGATGTTAATGTACAGCTTCTTTTCTGTGAAAAATTGTCCGGTATGTTCTTAGAGAATGAAAGTGGGTTTTTTAAATACAACATGAAAAGTTGAAATATTGAAATTCGGCTGTTATTTCGGCAACATGAAAATTTATGTTTTTTAAAAAGAACGAAAGCGATTGAAAAGCAACATTGCGTAATTTAAAGTACGCTTTACCAAGATATAACTTGTTATTTATGTATATTGGACATTTTATTGTGTTGCTCTATTTGAATGTTCTGTTCAATTCTTTATTTACTCAAGTTTTACAATATAGCAATGTAAGCACTTCATAGTATGGTAGTTTGATTGTGTAACATGAAACTTCTATGTATTTCTGAGATATGATTAGTTTTACACTAACCTCGTTTGTATGGGCCTGTTTTGTATCTTCTTCTTTTCTGTGTACTCAGTTTTGGCTCTTGGCTTGTATAATTTGACATTTGTTTTAATATATACTAACAATTTAAAAAAAAATAGCAATTATAATCATTGATTTAGATAAGAAAAAAGCTAATACAATAATTGTTCCAACCAATTTTCTACTTCAATAGTTTGTCATAAATAAACCATCTTATCATTTTATAACTAGGGAAAGTCCGAGTGGTTGGGCCAGTCCCTACCGACTGAGACTTCCTTCAGCTATAATGTATAACCGGAAATTATCTATAACCCTTTATTTAAGTTCTACGATATTCCAAAATATTTTTTGTACAAAAAATAGTTAAATTAATTAACGATTGATACTTCGTTTACATATTACAAATGAATGTTTTGAATAGGTTCCATGGTTTGCGTCGTAAAGTAATAACATGTTGCAATTCACATCAAAGTTTAAAACTACTTTCTGCACAAACAATGTACCTATTAAACGTGTTGCAGCGTTTCAAGACCGACTGGTCCCTTTTTCAAGCTATGACTGAGTGAGCGATTTGTATTTTTGACATGTACAACGAGGTGACGAAATTGTATATTTTTCATGTTAATTGACCCGAGACGTTTTGCAGTCAAAAAAAAAAAAAAAGAAGCAATAAAACTCCGGAGAACTCCGAACATGAACAGAGACGAGGAGGGACACCAGCTGAGTCATCTGTATGACCCGATATTGACGTAACAGGGGAGGGGGTTAGATCTACACCCTACTTGTAACCTATCTGATGCAGTGTGTATACCCTCCCTATCGGTAGGCGAAACGTCTCGGGTCGAGTAACAAATATTATGCCTCTTTCTACCGATGATTTGTATATAAGTGTGGTATTTGATGACTTAATCGCTTTGTTACCCTATAAAATTCCTTTTCGTTTATCCCTATAATTTGCATAAGTGTATTTTGTTCCTCTGGTATTTACAAATAAAATTGACCTAAGTATATTGAAAAAGAATAATCTGAAATCTTGTGTTCAATATTTTTTATATAATTCTTTTAGTACCTTTATTTAAAAAAAAAATGTACTAAAATAAATTGCGAGTGACTTTGTTTCTCTTTTCGACCAATCTATTCCGTTTGTATCTTTGCGTCAATACTAGAGTAGAGTTTTTGTTAAGAGCACATAGATTTTATTTATAAGAAATAAACGACGTTATTTGTTCCACTAAAGCAAAGTAGATTTACTGTGAAGCCGGAAATGCCAGTGTGTTGTTCCTAAGATTATATTTAAACATATGTTATTAGTACTAGTACTAGAAGTAGAACATGTAATTCGCGGGGATCTCATACCAATGATTGTATACTGTTGTATTTTTTATTGCAAAGTGCCGATGCTTTGTTCCTAAGATTATATTCAGACTTACACATCATATATATATATGTGATTGGTCTAGTACAGGAATTACACTGTATATTGATACCTTTGATTGTATTCTATTGCATTTGAATTTGTAGCGGGAAATGGTGCGTGTCTTTACTATTGCAGTAATACTGTGAATTAAATCGATACTACTGCAGTATTGTAGCGGGAACTTGTTGTTCTATTATCTTTGTAACAATGTATGTAGTCAGTATCGATACGGATATGGACTAAAACTGACGTACTCACTGTATAGCAGTATTGTAGCGGGAACTTGTTCTTCTATTATCTTTGTAACAATGTATGTAGTCAGTATCGATACGGATATGGACTAAAACTGACGTACTCACTGTATAGCAGTATTGTAGCGGGAACTTGTTCTTCTATTATCTTTGTAACA
>NW_018408734.1:277030-279486 GCF_002113885.1 Mizuhopecten yessoensis | reverse complement strand
CCTTTGCTACATTTTACTTGTGTGCATCTTGATTCATTTGTTTTTAATAAATCTAACCACGTTTTTGGTATTGCATTTTTTAAAGTGTTTATTTCACTTATCCAATTTCTAGTATCTTGTAATTTATTCAATATGTTTTGTTCGTCTATTTTCCCGTGTCTATTAATAATATCATCGATTGTTATTATGTTACTATCAGCCCAGTGTTTGTAAACAAGTGATTTTCCTTTGAATTTTATATTGCTGTTCCCCCAGATAACTTCCTTTCTTACATCATAAAATGTTTTACAATTTCGTTTCAATCCCCCTCCTAGCCGTATCCACGCCTCTAACATATCAATGTAAAAATCAGATATATCAGTTTTCCCAAGATTTGTTATTTTACCGATGTTCATTTTAAAAATGAGATATTTTTTTCCATATCTATCAAACATTTTTTCTGGTAATGATTTCCAATTTGCTTCACTGCCATCAATTAATCTTTTCACCCACCCCACTCTCAACATATCTATATGTGACTGAATATCTCTTATTTTCAGCCCGCCCTGTTCATACGGTCCTATCATCGTTTTTCTCTTCACCTTTTCACTACCTTCCCATATAAACCCAAAGACCTTTTGCTCTAATTCAATTATTTGACTCTTTGGTATTACTTGCATATTTTCTAAATATGTTATTTTTGGAATTAAAAGAGTTTGTACTATAACGGATTTTCCGATGAAAGTGAGTTTTCTTTTTTTCCAATTTTTAAGCATTTCATCTTAGGAATTTCCTTGTCATACATCACTGGGCATGAAACAGTCTAACTATTAATAAGTGTTGGGTTGGCTATTGTATGATATTTTGTTGCAGTACATTTCTTAATACTTAAATTGCTTGTTTTGGAGAAAGTTTCTGATTTTCTTTCACTATGTAGTCAGTATCGCCGAGTGTTTTACTATTGTAGATTGCTTTTGTTGCGAGAATTGTTTTCTGTGGTTTCTAACTTTTGTCGACATTGTTCCAAGATGACCCCTTCAGTTTTGCTGAAACCAGCCCGGACGTGTCTTTACTACTGTTTCTTAGTTAACACCATGCGTTTATGTACTAATGCCAGTAGTAATGTGATGAACGGCAATGTGCTGAAGTGTTGATGATGTTATTTGTTTACAGATAGCAAAGATAAACCGAGGCGTATGTTTTATAGAAGCCAGCGGTAAAGACGATATCCGAACATAGATGGGAGTTGTCTTTCTTTGATTATATTTTCTCATGTTATTTATTCTTGTCTGAGTGTTAAAAAAATATGCTTTTTGTCAACGAAGCGTGCAGTGTAAAAGTCGATATAATTATATTAATACAACATGTACAATATAATTTCTAGTTAATCGCGGGAATTCAAAGGCAGCAAGTGGCATGCCAATTAACACAAATGTTAACACGAGCTTAATGTAAAACTAAGTGTACAATTTAATAAAGTGCTGCTCACGAAAAGGCAAGGTTATCGTATTTAAACATTACGAGTTTAATTCGAAACATTCATTTTCTTTTACGCGTAAGAAATCGTGGACAAAAACGTTCGAACTAGTTTTTTTTTATCCTAGCAAATAAAATCGTGGGTATAAATACAAATACATCATGAATATTTGTTTTGATCAGATCCGCATGAACGTAGCTAATCACCTTTTCTATAGGAACATTTATCCTGTGTATATTTGTTTATACTAATTAGCCTATCGTTATCTAGTTTGTAATTTGGTTTTCCTTAATAAAGTTTTGCTTTTGCACAAAAATCTTGTTGGTTTCCTTATTACAACACTTTGTGGTGTTGAATGTATTCGGAGTAAGAAATCCTTAGTAAAAGGCTAGCAACTTTATATACAAATGCACTGAATTTGAAGTGATGATACTCAACAACAGTCGTGGTGTAGATGTACGTTGAAAAAATTACATATAAAACATATCTAAACCCTGTTATAATAACCGCAAAAGTGTACAGGTATTCGGTTACCTAACAGACATTGTGAGTATCGCGTGGATAAGTGTGATAAACACGTTGGAGTCTCTTGCTCTATTCATAAAAGTCGTGTTCTGTACACCACCAATACTAGTTTCCCTTCCAACGGAACAAAAGTCTGTATGATCTTCTTCTCCAGACTCAGAGGTACCACAGTAAATTTCTCTGCTTGGATGGAAAGATCATCAGGGGCTTTACCACAGTATTGTTACCGCATCCTCTATGTTTCTACCATCCATTTCTTCTGAACACCTCTATGTATATACAACCCAATCCCCCGAACATTTAATTATTTAAATACTCAATATCATGGGAGAATGAATTGGTTATATGTAAGATATGTGAGAAAACAAGTAAAGATATTGTGTTGCATTTTATATTAGAATGTCCAGGTTTATACTTAAGCCGTGATAAAATGATGGATGGTGTTGTAAATGCTATAGAAGTATTGTCATATGTA
>NW_018408734.1:267823-276964 GCF_002113885.1 Mizuhopecten yessoensis | reverse complement strand
TAAATACACGTGATGAACATAAGAGATATGCTGCTATCCATAGTGATCCGGGAATAAATCCAATATTGCAACTAAGCACTAAACAAATTTCTCAACAACATGTATGGGATCTAGTAGAGTTATTTAAATACTCAATATCATGTGAGAATGAATTGGTTATATGTAAGATATGTGAGAAAACAAGTAAAGATATTGTGTTGCATTTTATATTAGAATGTCCAGGTTTATACTTAAGCCGTGATAAAATGATGGATGGTGTTGTAAATGCTATAGAAGTATTGTCATATGTAGTTTTCAGGACTAAGCATTGAAGACCAGTGCAGCTTCATTCACATGTATACTTGACTGATATAGAGTGGGAAACACTAATGATAAATATGGCTGGAAATATCAAAGGAATGGTATGCGAGATGGAGAGTTTTCTATAATTAACCTATTGATGTATATATAAGTGTATACGTATATATGTAAAAGATGTATGAGGAATAGGTATTGTAGTGAACATTTTGTATTATGAATTATATAATGCAGTTATATGAATGTCAAATACGTCATTATTTAATACATTTACTTCTCAAAACTATGTTTATATATAAATTAAGACACATTTTGTAAAACTGTTTTGACATATGAAATCTCCTAAAGAAGGAAATAAAGAATGTCTGTCTGTCTGTCTGTCTGTCTACCACCCATTCCTCCGAGCACCTCTATGTTTCTACCACCCATTCCTCCGAACATCTCAATGTTTCTACCACCCATTCCTCCGAACAACTCTATGTTTCTACCTCCCATTCCTCCGAACATCTCTATGTTTCTACCACCCATTCCTCCGAACAACTCTGTTTCTTCCACCCATTCCACCGAACATCTCAATGTTTCTACCACCCATTCCTCCGAACAACTCTGTTTCTTCCACCCCTTCCACCGAACATCTCAATGTTTCTACCACCCATTCCTCCGAACATCTCTATGTATCTACCATCCATTCCTCCGAACATCGCAATGTTTCTATAACCCATTCCTCCGAACACCTCTATGTTTCTATAACCCATTCCTCCGTACACCTCTATGTTTCTATAACCCATTCCTCCGTACACCTCTATGTTTCTACCACCCATTCCTCCGAACAACTATGTTTCTACCTCCCATTCCTCCGAACACCTCTATGTATCTACCATCCATTCCTCCGAACATCGCAATGTTTCTATAACCCATTCCTCCGAACATCGCAATGTTTCTATAACCCATTCCTCCGAACATCGCAATGTTTCTACCATCCATTCCTCCGAACACCTCTATGTATCTACCATCCATTCCTCCGAACATCTCTATGTTTCTACCTCCCATTCCTCCGAACGACTCTATGTTTCTACCTACCATTCCTCCGAACATCGCAATGTTTCTAAAACCCATTCCTCCGAACAACTTTATGTCTCTATCATCCTTTCCTCCTAACACCTCTATGTTTCTATACCCCATTCCTCCGAACATCGCAATGTTTCTACCACCCATTCCTCCGAACAACTTTATGTTTCTATCATCCTTTCCTCCGAACACCTCTATGTTTCTACCACCCATTCCTCCGATCAACTCTATGTTTCTACCTCCCATTCCTCCGAACAACTCTATGTATCTACCACCCATTCCTCCGTACACCTCTATGTTTCTACCACCCATTCCTCCGAACACCTCTATGTTTCTAAAACCCTTCCTCCGAACTCCTCTATGTTTCTACCACCCATTCCTCCGAACACCTCTATGTTTCTATAACCCATTCCTCCGAACATCTCAATGTTTCTACCACCCATTCCTCCGAACAACTCTATGTTTCTACCACCCATTCCTCCGAACACCTCTATGTTTCTAAAACCCNAACACCTCTATCTTTCTACCACCTATTACTCCGAACAACTCTATGTTTCTACCTCCCATTCCTCCGAACAACTCTATGTTTCTACCACCCATTCCTCCGAACATCTCTGTTTCTACCACCCATTCCTTCGAACAACTTTATGTTTCTACCTCCCATTACTCCGAACAACTCTATGTTTCTACCTCCCATTTCTCCGAACAACTCTATGTTTTTCCACCCATTCCTCCGAACAACTCTATGTATCTACCACCCATTACTCCGAACAACTCTATGTATCTACCACCCATTCCTCCGATCACCTCTTTATGTTTGCTACATCCTCTTCCCCCGAACACCTCTATGTTGGGTGTGCTCAGGCTACGAAACGTTAACGGCCGCCCGTAAACTGACATGTAATAAATGTATGCGGGGTTCCTATAGTGACAGAAAGGAATGACCAATTTCTTACATTCCTGACGAAAGGATCCAACCAATTATCGGAACGGAAGTAAATTAATTTGCCCGTCTGTTTCAATCAGTAGTGCAGCGTCCATTCCGCACAACACCAACTGTCGGCCGGAGTGATGGATATATAACGGAACCGTGGCGGGGGGTACCTCCTGAAGTAGTGACACCGTGATCGGGAGAACAGCATTGACGGGTTTTGTCAGGGTTATATTGTCTTATTGTCTCGCTTATAGTAAAGAAAATATTTTTTTAAACACGAAGACGTTTCCTATTCCTTTCAATCAGTTGAAATATGTGTTTGGCTTTCCTGGTTCAAAATATACCTCCCATATTTAACGTCCTAAATAAACGAATTAGATGAGTCATATTGTGACACTTAGATAGTCAAAAGTTACAAAATTCTCCAACCAAAGCAAAACGTTAACGTTTAGTGATGTTTAACTAACCCTGCTAGCATATTGTATTGGATAGGTACAATAATTAAAAATAGAACTATCCAATGTGTATTGTCTTGTCACGTGTGAGAGTTACAATGTAAATAGTGTACGAAATAGATGATATCTCATATGGTTACTTTGGCACAAATAGAACATATTATTTACACACATACCGTTATCATATAATCTATAAATATAGCATCATAATATTGATGTTATGAAACCATTTTGTTTCCAAAATCAAAATTGATAAAACACATGATATAATGTTTAATACATATCCTACATTGACCAGAAGGTACGCGACGGAGACCTGGGCCCAGTTGTTCAAAAGGTGGTCAGCTTAATCACAGCTTAACGACATTTTTCAACCCTTAATAATTTTGTCAATATACAGGGTAAAATCTCACAATTTTGCATGTAAATTCACTCTACTTAATTTTTGATAGCTGGAAAGTTGTAACAAATTCAATGGTTGTGGCTAAAAGATACACAAAAATTGAGATTTGCGCTAATCACTGATTAAACTAATCACCTTTTGCAAAACTGGGCCCTGGTAGCCTCCATGCCGACGATAGGTCCAGGCTCCGTCAAGTACCGGGTAAATCTGTCAGCATGGAACACGTGTTTGCTGACTGAGATTGACAGATTGTCAATTTCAAGCCAGTAATTTAACAGTCCATTGAGATGCGGGTCCATATTCCACACTCTAACTGTGACCGGGGTCGTTTCCCATCCCTGCTTGTTTCGATGGAGTCATGAAAACTTCTTTAGATATTCCATTATTTTTACTGTTCGGGTTTAGCTTATATCCTTGCATTTTAGAAACTGAACAAGCACTATCCCCGGTCATAACTGTCGGTATGAGTGTAGCGCCTGGATCCTTATTTTCTATTTCAGTGAAAATTAAACCGGTTCGTTATTAATATGAGTGCTACCCTATTGGTGTAGATGAAGTTTCTATTGCTTATTTCAGTGCAGCCAGGATAAAGTTTTGTTTATATGAGTGTAGCCAGGGACGTTTTTAGTATAGGATAAAGGATATAATTATGATTCACTCGAGTAATGTTATTGCTTGTTATTCGTTTCAATAATTCCTCCAAACTTCGTCAGCATGCGTTTTCAGAAAAGGTGCCAGTATCCACTTTTGAACTTAACTTTAGCATGCGTTTTCAGTATAGGTGTTAGTACCAACTGTTGAACTGTACGCTAGCGTGTGTTTTCAGTATAGGTGTCAGTGCCCACTGTTGAACTGTACTCTAGCGTGTGTTTTCAGTATAGGTGCCATATACTGTTGAACTGTACGCTAGCGTGCGTTTTCAGTATAGGTGTCAGTGCCCACTGGTGAACTGTACGCTAGCGTGCGTTTTCAGTATAGGTGTCAGTGCCAACTGTTGAACTGTACGCTAGCGTGTGTTTTCAGTATAGGTGTCAGTGCCAACTGTTGAACTGTACGCTAGCGTGTGTTTTCAGTATAGGAGTCAGTGCCCACTGTTGAACTGTACTCTAGCGTGTGTTTTCAGTATAGATGTCAGTGCCCACTGTTGAACTGTACTCTAGCGTGCGTTTTCAGTATAGGTGTCAGTGCCAACTGTTGAACTGTACGCTAGCGTGTGTTTTCAGTATAGGTGTCAGTGCCAACTGTTGAACTGTACGCTAGCGTGTGTTTTCAGTATAGGTGTCAGTGCCAACTGTTGAACTGTACGCTAGCGTGCGTTTTCAGTATAGGTGTCAGTGCCCAATGTTGAACTGTACGCTAGCGTGCGTTTTCAGTATAGGTGTCAGTGCCAACTGTTGAACTGTACGCTAGCGTGTGTTTTCAGTATAGGGGTCAGTGCCCACTGTTGAACTGTACTCTAGCGTGTGTTTTCAGTATAGATGTCAGTGCCCACTGTTTAACTGTACGCTAGCGTGCGTTTTCAGTATAGGTGTCAATGCCCACTGTTGAACTGTACGCTAGCGTGTGTTTTCAGTATAGGGGTCAGTGCCCACTGTTGAACTGTACGCTAGCGTGTGTTTTCAGTATAGGAGTCAGTGCCCACTGTTGAACTGTACTCTAGCGTGTGTTTTCAGTATAGGTGCCATATAACATTTATGTCGCTAGGTAGTCGCTATCTTCTTTTGCGGTACACCTGTATGGCTTCAAATCCTTATCATTAAGGGGGTTTACGCGTACCCCATTTTGTTTCAAAAACAACTACGGTGATGCAGTGTAATTCATTTTTGGCATTCTATTTCTATTACCGATTTCCACAGGTGTAGTCCGATGACTGTGTCTTCGGTTCATCTTTCAAAATACAATGTGGTAGACTATACTGGTGTAATTCTTAGTCTCCAGGCTTGTCGTAACATTGATGGCCGTAACATTGATGGCCACAGTTATCTCTTTTGAGTAGTGGCACGGTTCAAAATATACACAGATTTTTACTAAGATTTCGATCTTTTAATAGGTTGTCGTAGTTTAATTTGTTATCAAATTTAAACTTTAAGATAACCGAATAATACGGCTAATTCAAGATCGAAAGTTGTTGCGTTGGGCTTAAAATAGCTATAACATACAATTTAAATATTCGGAATAAAAAAGCATTGACGATATTTTTGTCGACACTTGTAATATTAAATCAGTGATATTTCAGAAGTTTACGCAAATCTTGTCTGCAGTGTGTACGTTGTGATGTTTAATAAAGAAAATCTATTGATGATAGCAACTGCTACAAGTATTCGACACAACTTCGTAAAATACAACGTTACGTTGGTTCCCCGAACATTATACCGGACCATGAAACTTCATTAAATGTCTGCTCTTCCTATCTAGATCACACACATCGTTAACTCCAGAGCTAGGAGCAAAAGATCAAACTTGGCAGTCGAATTCTAACTGGTCCCCAATTATTTGAGTGTAAAACATGTGTTGTGTCAGAGAAGGTGAGGAGGAATCTATCGTCCGTGTCAACATACACGAGTAATATCAATCACCAGTCTCTGGGCGGGGGAGATTCACACTCTCAAACGTTACGCCGTACCATATTCATGTAATACTCGGTCTGCGTGTGGGGACAGCTCCCACTCACAAACCTCTTTGACTTGGTATATAACACTCGTTAAGACGCAATGTATTAAGATAGCAATTACAATAACATTCATAATGATAAATGGTCCCCTTGATAAACTACATGTAGTACTCATTTACCTATAAAATCCATATTAGTTGGTGTCCATTAAGACCTTCACAGTGGACATACTTTGTATATAAGCTTTGTGCTGAACTCTCCATTAAGCCCTTCACAGTGGACATACTTTGTATAATAAGCTTTGTGCTGAACTCTGTTGTAAAAAAAACCATTACGACGGTAAACGTTTCACGCAATATAATATGTTTTTGACAATTTCTTATATTGACTAACGTTTTTAATACACTGGTTAACACAACTATGGTTTTACACTCTCAAATACACTGACGCTTAATTATATATACGATAACCTACAGCTTTGTCACGGATTTTGTTCATTTATACCAACGTTTAAACGGTACTTTGTAGAGTAGACTTCAGACTATCTAAAACATATAACGTTTAAGAAAAGAGGTCACCCTTTATAAATATTGAACTTACCTTATAAATTGTATAACTACAATTTAGCTATCCTGTCAACCGTCAGTTCCATATGGCTCTGTTAATGTTCAGTTGTTCGGCTTTCTGCATCGTCTTACCAGATTTATTGATAGGTGATTTGCTCACTTTCTTTGTAATTCTAGTGAGTATTTTACTTCACAAAGTGGTTGGTCTCACAAGGCAGGTATAATGAAAAGTCCTTATATCCTTTAGTACAGAAGGCTTAACTAATAGGATTTCACAGCGATTTATTTACCCATGTACTGTGTAAATATTGTCTTAGATCTCCCTCACTGTAACCCCCACCTGTACAGTAATTAGTATTTCACGAATGTACAGTTTTGTTTATATTACCTCAATGCACGATTTATAAAGAAGGTTCAATCGTTATTTTCTACGGACATTATGATCAGTACTGACAAAAACCATGTTTGTGTGGTCATGTACTTTTTATTACTTAATACCATTGCTGTTTAGGGAAAACATTTGAGTTACGATCCATGGACAAATAGAACGCCAATTTGGGCCATGTGGCTTCTGGTGTCTATCACCGATAGTTATTGTTTTGTAAATAAACCTTGGGGCTATGCCGTCATACTTTGAATATCTAGGAATTCTCTCTAATCTGACCTTAATTTCATGTCATATCATGACGGCGTAACCCCAATGTATGTATGTGCAAAAAAACAACTTATCGGTGATAGCCACAAGATGGCCGAAACTGGCACCCCTCCTTTGAACGTGTTTCTGATATTTAGTCCGAATGAACATCTAGTAAAATGAATTGTACCTTGTCACTCGGAACTTCTCGGCCGATACGGTCATCTACGTTGGAAGGAACTGGAATCGGGGCGAGGTGTTCCGAATGGTACCTTGTATTAAGGTACAGTAAGCCAAAGGGATGTGTAAATCCGGAGTTATAGGTATATGACAAGATGTTTAACAGCAAAATAAGGGAACAACATCAAAGAAACAGTTCATAATTCAACACTATTCTGAGTAGGTAACGAGTGCTCAGTCCGAAAATATATGCTATAGATATTCTGATGAACCATTCTAATAGCTTAACTCAACTTTTATTTTGACAATATCTAATTTGAGTCCACTGTATAAATTGTAAGTTTATTTAATTTCAAACTGCATGTTACATGTAGTTGTTTTCTGGTACAATTTGACCTAGATATAAAACATACACTAACAACATTAATAATAAAAATATTTGTAGTAAAAACAATATCGCAGGATGACTGGTTTAGAGAATTGCCTGATATTACAAAAACATTGGTGTAGGAATGTCCCTATGGTGAGTACCTACTATAAATACCCTGATATAGAAAATATGTGCACGTTACTCACTAGGTGAGTGTTTGATTTAGTGTTGAACTCACTATTATCTTACAATGACCCTAAGTTGTAAGTACACTCATATTTCTCGATCATTCAACCTAGTAACAACCTAGTTGCAGTTCATTAGGACTCTGAGTGGCATTAACGCGCTTTTGAAACCGAAATTGGCAACGTTTCTTCATCAAATCAAAACAGTGCCGTTGTTTTGTCTATATTCATATCCGAACTAGTTTATCCAATCGTTTTTGGAGCCGTTCGTTGTGAAACAACTTTGAATTTTTGGTTTCATAAATAGGTTTTACATCACAAATTGACAAAGTCTGAAAGTTTGGTTGAAGCGGCGCCTTTGCTTGTCGACTCTTAGGCTCGTCAGTAAGATTTATGGGAGGAAAAGCATTATCGTTAGCATCAGCTCTACCGAACAACCATCTTTATTACTTGTAACGTTATAACCTACAAGAAAGAACCAGCTAATTGAAAATCTGCAAAACCGTTAAAGTGGTCAGGTTACTGTGGATACCCTGCCTGTTCGTTTCCATTCATACTCCAGTAAAATGTTTGAAATAGTTTCAAACTCGCTCGTGCACAGTGAAATGGATATATATGTAGTCTGTTTGAATTGCGTGCTGGAATTTACATAAGATAACCATTATTTTGAAAAAGAAATGACCCGATTGAAAATATGATCAGAGAATGAGTTGCTCTTACATATTAGAAATAGTTAACTGACTTGAATGTTTCCTCTCATTCCGATTCCCAAGATTCGTATATGATAACAAACTTTTTTGAATATTTCAATGAACCAACAATACAATGTCATTCCAGGATCATGTTTAACAATTACATTTAAACATATAATGTTTGTTTATAATCACAACCACATATTGTAAATATTCTTAAACAAAATCATTTGTTTGTGATACATTTCTTAGCGATAAAATGTTTGCATAAGTGCATATGATATTTAGAGAATCTTAAGTGTTAACAGAGCCACAATTCGAACTCAAAATCGATATAGCTCAGGCAGAATATAAACAATGGAAAGATTGACATTGGAACTCTTGAAGAAAACTGTTGAAAAAGACCAGGTGTTCCGGAGGTGTAAGCGGCCTCTGTCTCATTGAAATTTACAACCATGTATACATATGTAACATTCAATTCAATCACGTCCCTAAGGTTAGAACCGAGGTAGTCACAATCAAACCGTAAGGTACACTTTTAAAAAAGTTATATCGCTCAAGGAACATTTCCCGCTAAAATGATACTAAGTACTTTTAAAGTTATATAAATTATTTGTATCCTTCCAATCCATTATATATATATATATATATATATATATATATATATAGAAAAAATAAAATTAACGACTGACTAAAAAACTAGCTGCTTTCACCTTTCACAGGGCTCTTCAGGTTTATTCAAAAGA
>NW_018408734.1:260453-267646 GCF_002113885.1 Mizuhopecten yessoensis | reverse complement strand
ATATATATATATATACCCGTATAACTAAGCTAGGAAACGTAACAAAGAATAGTTGGAGTTTGTATTTTGCAACTTTTATTTATATATTATGTTCAAGAAAAATAAAGAAGGTGTTGACAATATATAGTAATAATACATTGAGATTTTATATAAAAAAAAATCATTTCATATGTAGATATGATGTAAATACGTAGGACTTGTTCTCATAAGAAGATGAATTACATGTATGTTTGACTGAAATTGACTGTAAACTGTTTTACCACTGTGATATAACTTAGTGGAATACGTCTTGTTTCTTTAAGTACATGTATGTACTTTCTCATATCTCCTATATTCATATATCCTAGGACCTCTTGTATAATTTATTAAATCCTAATTTCTCCTTATATATTAACACACCCTTATCTTTAATGCATACTTGATTAAATTCTGGTTTCCTCTGTATATATTGACACAGCCTAGTCTTAATTGATACTTTACTAAAACCTTTTTTCTCCTGTATATACATTAATTCTCCAAAATCTGTATTGTATAATTAATTAAATCCTGATTTCCGCTGTTAATATAAGTACACCCCAATATGTATTGTATGTATTAGTAAACCCTTATCTTTATTCTGTACTTTCATAAATCCTAATTTCTCCGTTATTCATATATATTAATACACTATAATCGTAAACGTTATAAAACCCTCATCTCTCCTGTATATATTATTACACCCTAATCTCTCTTTTGTACTCTATAAAATTCGTATTTCTCCCGTATATAATATGTATACTCTATTAAATCTGTATTTCCCCTATATACATTAATACACCCAATTCTCTCTGTTGTACTCTATAACATTCTTATTTCTCCTGTATATATTATGTTTGTCATATTATATTATGCCATGCATACTCTATTAAATTCTTTTTTCCCCTGTACATATTAAAATATCTTAATCTCTCATGCATACTGTATTAAATCCTAATTGCTCCTGTGTATATCAGCTAACACCAATATTTATTGTATATTTTAGTAAATCCTTATTTCCCCTAAATACGTTATACATTAGCACACATACGTTTCTTCAGTACACAATAGTACACCAGTGATAACGATGATGGTTATAAACTGAGCTGAGAGTCAAAATTACGGTACAATTTTACTGATATACTATTTTAAAATTGTTTCGAATGAACAAGTAGAGGTTTTTATTTGCCAAAGTAAATGCGTTTCGATCATGCATGAGAGTGTTATGTAGCTAAATTTGTGTTTTCCCTGGCGAGTTTATTGGTACTGTCTATGATAAGGATGGACCGTAGCCAATGATATCTGCGTCATTATCACTTGATATAGCTTACATCGTAATATAATGTAAGGATGGCCTAGAGGTTTACGCCACTTTATTTCAATATAAGACACGGTTTAAAGATGTAGTTATATCATGTTACAAAATTAAATAATGCATTGATCAAAAACAAATGCTATTTCTAAAAGCAACATTAATTAACTCTTTTTATCGCATTGCTATTTAACACTTATATTGTATTACCCTATCATCAATAAGGCAAAAAGCAAAACATGGAAGTATATTATGTTAATAACCAAAGTTACTGCTCGTTCCTGTACACGCCAAAACTATTTCAATTTTTCTAAACACGGCAAAACTTTGCAAAGAAAATTTGACATATGTACTTTTCTAGATATGCCTTATTGGCGAAATGTATGTTAGGGGCAATAATGTTACAAAGAACCATCCGTCAGCTCTGACACCAAGCAAAGCACGGCCTCCGTTTGCTGGGTTCAGACTTGGCTGTAATTAGCCGTACATATCGCCGCGTTGTTCCCTATATATTTTTTCCAATATTGCTTCACCCCCTCCCCTACCTTCAACCGCAATAGGAATACCAGACCTTTCCGCCTGGCGATAAACATTTACATCACACGCTCGTATGACCGTGAGGACTTCATTTGCTCACAGAAAATATATGAAAAACTGACATCTTTATCCAATTTTTCATGTACACTTTCTTTGTTTCCCCATACCGAAATATGCATATAAATATAAACACATCACTTGTCAACATTCTGTTGTTTTTAAACTGATTATAGAACATGCTTTGAATGTTTCATTCCATCATTCTAATTTCCTACATCTGTTGGTCGCCTCGCCCTATAACTCATGGTGATACACAGTGTCATTACAACCGTTACGCTGTATATTGCGTAAGAACATGTCTGTGCCCGCGGTTGGCATGAAAGTGTGATAATATGTATAATATTCATTAGTGTCCACTTAATGTTGTAGATTCGTTCTATCTATGCAGCATTTGTTTATTTCTAAATGCAAGAACATCAATATCCCTATCTGAAAAGCACAGATGATTAAACTTATTTCAATCATATTTCAATTAATATTAGTAAACACAAAAACACACAAATCGAAAACAGTAAGGCTGGTTACTCAACAAACAAACATTGTGATGAATAACATAAAAATAAAGAATAATAACATGACGTCAAATATAGCTATAAATGGATAATGAATATGAGTTAGATATATGAAACAGAAATTCGACCTAGGGCCCCCAAACACTGGCGTTTTTCCATTTATCAACATCCTGGATTTTTGTTTTAAAAAACGGCTTGTTGCCAAATCAATTAAAAAATATCATATTTGATAAATCAACCAACTTTGACCAATCCTTCACATATATTTAAATATACCATATTGATAATATCTCAAAACATTTCCAGCTGCAGTAAGTATTTCTCAGTCCACTAATTAGTCGATGTCGCTAAAGGTGAAACATGTGTTTCAGATGTCAATATCAATGTAATAACTTATTTATAGACAAGACTCGTTGAAATTGAAATTCACCATTATAAAAGTGTTGCATTTGATATTATCAGCACATATTTCAGATTTTGTTAACGCTTGTTTATAACTTCAACGTCTAGATTAAATATTTCTACTGCACTGAATGTGTTATTTCGTGCGTTTTACTGTTAACTAAGGGCCCTTATTTTAACTGTCTCATTTGTCTTATCATACGTTTATACTCAGAGAATAAGATGTTAAAATCATACTTATACTTTCATATTTGTACTCGTGTCAGTATACTGCCTTTTATATTTTAAATAGAAATTTAGCATAACTATTACGGTTATTTTACCGTTAGATCGGACTCAGGAGAGTGAATTAAACACAGAAGTCATTATATTTATCGGATATCATCTTTTTGTTATTGTGCAAAAAATAAGCGCATGGATAATTTAAAAAGGGTCTTGATCGTATGGATCTATTTACTTGGATAATCGGTTAAACTTTTAAAAGCATGACAATTACTCTTTTTTTTAAATAATTTCAAAGATTTAGTATTTTGGAATTTTGTAAATTATTTTCATACGGTATATATCATGTATATCTAGTTAATCTGATTTTGCCACTATTTCCAAAATATCTAATACCTCGGCAGTTATGTATACGGAATAAAAAAAAATCTTTGTGTTTTATATATCAAAAGTAAATCTTTCACTTCAGGTTACATCATCATGGTACTATTTGACAGCCAAAAAACTACAGAAATAACAAAAAACGGTTCAAAACACAATTTGTGTAGTAAGTGTATATGCAGAAATTCTTTAAATACATTTCCAAACAATGTCAATATTTACGGTAGTAGGGTATAACCCGACATGACCCCTGTTTGTTGTGAGAGGGTAAGTTACATGTGTATCCGCGTACAAAGTCAACACTATCCTGTTTACCTGTTGCTGCATCATTTAGCATCATGACTTACAACAATGCACTCAGGGATGTTTTCATATAACAAACGATATGTCATGTGTTTTCAAAATTAAAATAGCAAGATGTGTGAGGGGGGATGTTTTGATGATTTAATAGAACAGTACATTTTCACTTTAGCAATATGTAAACATAAACAATCTCCTAGTCATATATGAGTTGTAGTTTTACTTTAAGAACAACAAAACGGTTAAGATAAAATTAAATTTGGTGCAAACATAATCATAAACGTTTAGTTTATCAAATATATAGATAATATCTTGAAGTCGAAATAGATGGAATTTCTGTAAATTATTCAAAGAATGTGTGATTTGGTACATGTGACTATCGCATGTAATCATTAGTTCTATTATTTTTATTTACATATGAGATATGTTTGTAAGGGTTGATTATATGTAAATGGTATATTATACTCTGAATTATTGCTGTATATAAGGTCAGACGACACTGCTGTATACCAAGTATATGTATGTAAGTGTTGATTATATGTTAATGGTATATTATACTCTGAATCATTGCTGTATATAAGGTCAGACGACACTGCTGTATACCAAGTATATGTATGTAAGGGTTGACTATATGTTTATATGTTTATGGTATATTATACACTGGATCATTGCTGTATATAAGGTCAGACGACACTGTTGTATACCTAGGATGTGACACAATCAAGAACGTCATCATACCACACCATCACACTTTCAAGCTTTGGCTGCTTGCTGTAATGTGGTATTAAAGTCCCACTTGATACCGCTGCGATCCTCACGTCGGGTGCTTAGCTTAGATCCCAGTATAGCCGTTTAATAACCAAACTAAAAGGAAAAGTCAATAAGGAAGGGTTTATCATCTCTTTACACCAATAAGTCGGTGGCATCAAGGGATCTAGCAGAAAACACATTACACGACTTAGAATTCCGTACCAGCTTAGACACCGACAGCGAAACGGATACCTTCCATAGCTTATACCACAGCGGCTGCCTGCTTCAAGGTTTTATGTAATCATATGAATGCATTAGCTAATTACAAAATATTCCTCTTGATTGAAGTTTAACTTTTTATACTTTCCTACAGAAACATATTATTATTTGAAATGATATTTGTATACCTATTAATGACTTATACGAGGTCATTAATGGGTTTTCTCTACCCTGACGAAGGTTTGAAGTAGGTGCCGAGCTATGCAGAAGCACTTTGTAACTGGGTGTGAGTTAGTAAGTGGTAGGGACAAGGGTATCTTCCAACAGGCATCAGACAGTCACCCAGTCCTGTATGTGGATTGGAAACGCCCTTCGCACTAAACTATTGTACGTGTTATGTAAATAGTAGTTTATATTCTAAGGATAGAAGATACGTTATAATTATAAAATGGGATTGTTCACGATTCTGCCAATTCGTCGTCTCCATTTCGGTATAATTTAATTAACAGAATAATGTCAAATGAGTATCCTATCAATCGTGTACAGTTTTTATTTCTTTTACTTTCATGCGAATTTCTCAAAAAGAGTTTAAGCAATCCACAGGGTTTGTTTTATTGCCTAGAAAAGCATGTTCCATTAAAACTGGGAATCTCTGATAGTAGTAAAACTTAAAAGGTAGGCTGTGATAACTGAGGCTTACCAATTACAACGCACGCGCTGTGGCATTATGGTGGTGATTCATCGGACTGTAATGTCATTTTGTTTAGGTGGTTATCAAATATGGTTCTAGTTGCTATTGGTGGTCAGATATTAAGCCGACTATTTCAAGTCTTAAAGCATTTAACTTCAATATTTACAACAATAATGTCAAAGGTAGATAGGAAAATGTTCCATAATCATTTATAACCATATGTTTATCTAGAGACCGAGGTTACATCGAAATTGTCAACCGCTGATTGTGTCTTTTGGAGTTTGTTGTCTGCAGAATTCATAAATTATTGACCATCATGTACGGGGTCCGTAATAATGAAACTGTTCTCATGCTCAAACTGAGATTATGTGTTCAAGCACAAGTTCTTGTCTCTTTGATGAATAAATAAAAATATATCACATTTTGTTAAAGATTGGATCGAATTTCAGAGATTAAAGCCAAACACTATTTTAGATGTTTACACTTGATTTCTTGGACCATGTGACATTAATTACGAGTGGTACAAGAAAGTTTGTTTGTACAGAATCTTAGGTGGGAATCACGCCAGCATTAAGGCATTAATTTACAGAACGAAAATAAAAAGGTAGATGTTACAAAAGAATTTACCAGTAAGACCAATCAATTGCATAGTAAATAGCGTTTTAAACGTGTAGTTAAAGAAACAATCATTCAGTAGAAGAAAAAAAAAGAAAAAAATTGTTCCTGGTTGGTCAAATTATATAAATAGAAACAGCTGCGAACCATTGGAGAAAACTATTTCCTGTATCTGAGATATCATCTTTCTCGTTTCTCTAAGGTATGAAATTTGAAGTCGATAGGCAAGCAGTTAAGCAATAAAGCCGAAACTTAATTTACCGTTTACCATTTAGATGCAATATATTTCCCGTTGATTCCGTATTTCAGATAAATTATTCCAATCTTCACCACCCTTTCACAATATTCTTAGTGCATAATCAGTGTCTTGGCTGGGTGTTTTTTTCAATACAATAGATACCACGGATCGTTTAGTTTCCTCGTTCAGTTTAATAATGAAAAGAGACGGATATAGCCATTTTATCCTACTTTTATTGAAACTATGATAGGCCAAATATGTTTGTTAAAAGTATAATTCATAAGGTTTTTATACAAGTATGATGTAAAAGGGTTGTCTGAGTACAATTGTTAGAATGTTTGAACATATTTTACAACGTAAAATAGATGTGAATTTATCGTTTTAATGCACGTGAACTGAGCATGAACGCATTGATAATTGAAGACTTGAAGGTGTATACATGAATTGTAATAGAATAGAGTGAAGGAAAAATGAATAAGTCCCGTTCTGCGTGATGACACATTGTGTACCAAAGTGCTGTGTCCAAGGAACAAACCATGGCGGACTGTCAATAACATAAAGATAAAACATCAGAAATGAAATATTATTTTAGCCTGAAAAGAGAGGAATACGCAGTACAGGCAAACTACTTCCTTGGAAGAGCTGAGGCATTCTATAAAAACTACTTCCTTGGGAGAGCTGAGGCATTCTATAAAAACTACTTCCTTGGGAGAGCTGAGGCATTCTATAAAAACAACTTCCTTGGGCGAGCTGAGGCATTCTATAAAAACTACTTCCTTGTGCGTGCTGAGGCATTATATAAAAATTACTTCCTTGGGAGAGCTGAGGCATTATAAAAACTACTTCCTTGGGAGAGCTGAGGCATTCTATAAAAACTACTTCCTTGGGAGAGCTGAGGCATTTTATAACAACTTCTTCCTTGGGAGAGCTGAGGCATTC
>NW_018408734.1:255339-255566 GCF_002113885.1 Mizuhopecten yessoensis | reverse complement strand
ACTACTTCCTTGGGAGACCTGAGGCATTCTATAAAATCGACTTCCGTGGGAGAGCTGAGGCATTCTATAAAAACAACTTCCTTGGGAGAGCTGAGGCATTCTAGAAACTACTTCCTTGGGAGAGCTGAGGTATTCTGTAAAAGCTACTTCCTTGGGAGAGCTGAGGCATTCTAGGGAAAGCTGAGGCATTCTATAAAAACTACTTCCTTGGGAGAGCTGAGGTATTC
>NW_018408734.1:239894-254347 GCF_002113885.1 Mizuhopecten yessoensis | reverse complement strand
GGGAAAGCTGAGGCATTCTATAAAAACTACTTCCTTGGGAGAGCTGAGATTTTCTAGAAAAAACTACTTCCTTGGGAGAGCTGAGGCATTCTATAAAAACTACTTCCTTGGGAGAGCTGAGGCATTTTATAAAAACTACTTCCTTGGGAGAGCTGAGGCATTCTATAAAAACTACTTCCTTGGGAGAACTGAGGCATTCTAGGGAAANCACCTAAGGCATTCTATAAAATCGACTTCCTTGGGAGAGCTGAGGCATTCTATAAAATCTACTTCCTTGGAAGAGCTGCAGCATTCTATAAAAGCTACTTCCTTGGGAGAGCTGAAGCATTCTATAAAAACTAACGTTCGAAATCGAAAGTTTGATATCGTCGTTTAATCCTGTAAACTACTGAATGATGTACTATTATAGATGTTATTTCTAAACATTTTCTTCGGGTTGGTAAGTATGGATTATGAGAAGTTCTTTTTACACAACCAATACAATTTTCTATGTTACGTTTAGGTGACTAGTACGATATGTACACTGTCACCTTCATCAGACAAATGACCAGTGAAGCACTCTCGCACATCTGTGACCAAGTGTTAACAAAGCGTAGCGGCATTGAGTCATTTCGGTACATATATAACAACTATTGTACGACATCGATTTTATGGACAACTCGTACACATTTTACACCTTTGTGTGCATACGCTTCACTGGTCATTTGTCTGATTAAGGTGACAGTGTACATATCGTACTAGTCATCGAAACGTCATATAGAAAATTGTATTAGTTGTGTAAAAAGAACTTCTCATAATATTATAGATGTTGTCTTTGATGGAACGTCACACTACGTGTACAGCTGTATACCCCTTCCGATACTTGTTACTACTCTTGAATAGACACGATTATTTGAAACACTAATGTTCGCGACTCATGGATATAATTTTCGGTTTGATTTCGTATTTTCTTGTCAACAGTTTGCTAACGTCACGCTACCACAATTAGTACACTATCCAAATTGGTACACGGTCAGAAAATTGTTCGAATATTACTTTAAAATTAAATTTGAGCATTTTTCTTTGACAGTATAACAAAAGAGATATTTATCAGCATTTCTGCCGAATAGTTTTGTTTTCAGGAACATTTTAAGATTGCACGATGACTTCAAAGTAAACATATCAGAAAACCAGTAAAAACGACGTAAGTCGACGAAATATTGGAGGATTTTCAAGGGGTTAAATATAAGCATGTTTAAATGTTGATTTCTGGTCCTTATATTAGGATAATATAAAGGTAAATATATACAATTATAGTTCAGTATGATATCTATAATAGCAATATATTTTGTTGTAATCGGCACATCAACTAGAAATAAAAACAAATTCCATAGCCTGTGATATGGTGTACAAATTTGGGTACTATTTACGGCCGAAAAACGCACGAAATCTCACTCCGAGTTTAGCGTTCTATTTTCAAAAACAAATTACTTCGATACAAAACTTTTCCTGAAAATGAACCACCTAGATAGTCTTTGTCAAGAATCAAGAAACATTCCCGATACAAGATCTGAATTTTTAAAGATCACTAAAAAACTGTCAAAACTGTACCAATTGTGGTAGCGTGAAGTTAATTGATATCCCAATTATATAACTTATAATTATACCATTATATGCTCGGCGTCATTGACACCATTTTTAACGTATTAACGTACACCTTGAATAAGTTTTTAGATGTCCTTCTTGAAAATTTATCATCTTTCATATTTTGTAAAATCCAACAAAACATTATACAGTTTCATACATTTTATTGACAAAAATAATCGGACAATACTTTCTTCACTATTATATACAGAAAACAATGTCAAACATCTTTCTCTATTATCGCTGTCCTTCTGTCCTTCAGCGTTGATGAAAAAATACCTCTTATAACATTTAACACAGGAAATAAAGTTGAAAGCAAGTTTTAAACGTGCATCAACAGAAGTAACATTGATTGTAAATCATGTAAAGTTTGTAGGAAGACAGCTTCACAAAACTATGTATCCGGTATATGGTGTATCCTCCAGAGATAAATTATTCTAGAAACCTATATGGTGATATATTGCTTGTTCGAATTGAGTCATATTAATCGTTCTCAATCATACCCTCCATTATTATGTCATATTAATCGTTCTCAAGCATACACCTCCATTATTATGAGTTTTGTGTCGGTGGTTCCCTGTTTGCGGGTGAAAAGACGTTTGTTTTTACTATCTTACGTAATCATTCATTTCTATCCTCATTTTGAATTGTTACTGGTGTGGTCATCATTATATTTCGGTATGGGCGACATACCATAACTATGATATGTCTGACGTCGACACCGCCGTATGATGACGAAGAACATTTGGTTTGATGTTTCTGAACGTTACCAACAAATATCCTTCCTCATACTCTGTAGCGGATAGTCCAGCGCTGGAACAAACAAACCACTGATTATTAGCATGTAAATATCGGTCACTTAATTATACATAGTGAAATTGATACAGTATGGTCAAAATTGATATCATTAACACACAACAACCGTGGAATGTTAGTCGTATTATCTGTAGTAGTGGACACTTGTGTGATGTAAATAGTCAGTGCTAGATTAAAGGAAACTGGAAGATTACACATATGTAAAGTACACGCTGGAGTACTTCTACAGAACGCTGATGTACATTCTAGTAAATACTAAAATCTGCATAAATATTCTGACATTTTTTATAGTTTGGGTTTCAATTTACATACCAAATACTATAGTAGTATTAAAAAAGAAGTATAAATCAAAAAGAAATATATGTTTTTATGTTTGTGTGAATGGTTCATTGATACCAACAGAGGGCTAAAAAAGGCTTTCAATGTTTTGGAAAATATCCCTTCTCACAATATTGCATACGAAACGTTTTATGTTATTTGAAATTATATTATTATTTGAAAGTCTACTCAAAACACTCAAAATCCAACAGTTATGTTTATCGACGATGTGGTACATATTTGTTTTAATTTTAACTTAACCGATTTGCTAAATTGTAAGCGTAATTGAAGTTGCGTTGAGTCACATTTTACAGAATTGTTATGACAGTTCAACATTCAGATTGATAAAACAAAACACGTAAAGTTAATTTCAGGCGATATAGAATTACAGATTTGGGTATCATTGTAGAATGGTTTTGTTGTGGACACATTGATGAATCCATTACCCAATCTCATCTGAATGTGTATGCCTGATGCTATTTTGGAATATTTTAACGGTAAATGTACAATATTAACGAGCAAACCTTTAACCAATTGTTCGGTATGGTATGTATGTATCAGACGGATCCAAATGCATTTACATGCTAGTTAGATTCGATTGATAAAGGTATGAAGGTATAACTAAATATGACACACTTTCGCTGGAGTATTTGCCCTTTTAAGTTGTCTGATCCCTGCATTACACCTACTGGTACGGCCTAACATATCCCTGATCCCCTTCCATTACAACTACTGGTAGGGACTAACATATCCCTGATCCCCTTCCCTTACAACTACTGGTAGGGACTAACATATCCCTGATCCCTCCATTACAACTACTGCTCGGGGATAACATATCACTGATTCTTCCATTACACCTACTGGTAGGGACTAACATATCCTTGATCCCTCCATCACACCTACTGGTAGGGACTAACATATCCTTGATCCCTCCATCACACCTACTGGTAGGGACTAACATATCAGCACACAAATCGTGATGTGGAGACGTGCGTCAAGCCAATCTAAGGCAAGCATGTATCTGATTATAAAACAACAAATCATGCCGACACCAATCTGCTCAACAACTTTCGTTTCGGCAAATCAAGGATAATAGCATCGAGGCCATTGGGTATTAATATCCCACTGTCATATCTTATCGGGAGCGTATCAGACTACCGGAGAGGCCCCTTATCAGACGGAACGGGTGCATCTTCTGCTTCGGTAGTTTGGAATAAAATTATTTGATTGTTTCTCATAAATCATTGATAAAACAAAGTGGAGAAGAACGTTAAGACGCATTAATATTTGACAGTGTTGCGTTGCAGTTGCTTTCTATTTTGGCTATAGATATTCGATTAAGCTGTTGTAGAGCTGTTCAGTTATACGTCCAACCTATAAACTGTGTTAACAAAACATCAGAGAATAAAAAAACAATTCTTCAAGGTGGCAATATATAAAGGCAAGCTCTATCTCTTAACACGAAGGAACTTTTTCTAGTCAAAAAAAGCTTAATTACATAAACCGTCGTCCTTTTTTCTATTTTGTGAAAAAATACTTGTATGATCCTTTTAAATGGACAGGTCTTTCACAGCCATGTAAGGGCCATGTAAATAACACATACATTTAATTTTGAAATTAATTTATTTTCGGTACGCTTCGAAAGCTGGATATCTATTTACATATCAATCGTGTGTATATCAGATACCATGGTTTTGCTGACGTTGTGTTTATTAAAGACTGTGTAAATTGAAATAATATCAGAGAATCGTATTGAAGTAGACTAGTCTAGTCTCAAAATAAACTTAGGTTTATTAGTTTTGTATAATGCAATTATACAATTGTTTATAAGAAAACAATCACTTATTGTCCTATCCTTCGGCAAATATTGTTAATTTCTCAAATCCTTTAGAATCGGTCATGTTCAGGAAATTGAATTGATATACGAGGGTGATTCTTTGACTACACTCTGACACATTCGTTAACCCTTCTATCAATCCCCGACAAGTATTAGATTTAGTAATACATAGATTTATAAGGTTTTTCTCTATTTATTGTAGAGTAACTTGTCTAAATATTAATACTAACCATATCAACATATATCCGTTCTAGCTTATTACGAACTCTGAAAATTCGTATCGTTAACACAAATCGGAGTGAGGAGACAGCAAAACGACTGTCAGCAAGAAACCAATAAAACACAAGGTTAAATACGATGTTCTGATCCCCGCACGGACACAAGGTTCAATACGGTGTTCTGATCCCCGCACGGACACAAGGTTAAATACGGTGTTCTGATCCCCACACGGACACAAGGATAAAGACGGTGTTCTGATCCCCACACGGACACAAGGTTAAAGACGGTGTTCTGATCCCCACACGGACACGAGGTTAAAGACGGTGTTCTGATCCCCACACGGACACAAGGTTAAATACGGGGTTTTGATCCCCACACGGACACAAGGTTAAATACGGTGTTTTGATCCCCACACGGACACAAGGTTAAATACGGTGTTCTGATCCCTACACGGACACAGGGTTAAATACGGTGTTCTGATCCCTACACGGACACAGGGTTAAATACGGTGTTCTGATCCCCACACGGACACAGGGTTAAATACGGTGTTCTGATCCCCGCACGGACACAAGGTTCAATACGGTGTTCTTATCCCCGCACGGACACAGGGTTAAATACGGTGTTCTTATCCGCACACGGACACAAGGTTAAATACGGTGTTCTGATCCCTACACGGACACAGGGTTAAATACGGTGTTCTGATCCCTACACGGACACAGGGTTAAATACGGTGTTCTGATCCCTACACGGACACAGGGTTAAATACGGTGTTCTGATCCCCCCACGGACACAAGGTTAAATACGGTGTTCTGATCCCCCCACGGACACAAGGTTAAATACGGTGTTCTGATCCCCGCACGGACACAAGGTTCAATACGGTGTTCTGATCCCCGCACGGACACAAGGTTCAATACGGTGTTCTGATCCCCGCACGGACACAAGGTTAAATACGGTGTTCTGATCCCCACACGGACACAAGGTTAAATACGGTGTTCTGATCACCACGACAACATAAATCTGAAGCAGACACTTTGGATGCTCTATGCATTATAGGTTCTTTTTTCTACATAATAAAGTTTTCTTCAGTATCAGAGTTCTGCCCATCTACGTCATTATAACAAAATTACTAAATATAAAATACTTATTTATGCACTGATGCGCTGTACTTACATGATGTCGTTGACGAATCGTAGTTCACATTTGAAGATAAATCCGCACCAAATCTTTGTAATGATGCATAATAACTTCCAGCTCCTTGTAAAGAGTCTGATAGTTTGGACATTTCATATTTTGAATTTCTCGAGTCAAATCCACTCCTTAACATTAATGATTGATAAGATGGACCAAGTTTACTGGCTGAGTCAAAGGATGAATATGGAAAGGATCGGGCAAAGTCAGGTGCGTTAGAGTACGATTGAGATGCGGCGAAATGATATGGCCAGTTATTGGACAGTGTATACCACGGCGACGTCAAATAGTCCCTCGGATAGTCCGCACTACTTCCGGAAGCGAATGATGGTCTAGGAGGTTGGTAGGCACTGTTCCAGAAGGAAGGAGGTAGTTTGCGTTGACACATTAGGGGAGTATCTAAAAACAGAGACAAACAACTGTTATATTTACAGTTAAATAAATCCAACAGAAAACGTTATGTCTAAGTTTTCATTTAACCAAATGTACCACAGAAAAATCTTTTTGTATAGTTTGTCAAACTCAAAAAATTGATTAATTTTATCTATATATTAAAAAGGTTTCCTGATTTAGATGTGATTCTCGAAACACAATACATCAACCAGTAACACCGTTCCTAACCTATCGGACAACACTAATTGCACACTTGGTAAACCTATTCCTGTACATATCGAACAAAAAAGGCCAACCGGTAACCCAACCCCTATGTATATCAGACAACACGAGATTCCATCCGGTAACCCAACCCCTATGTATATCAGACAACACGAGATTCCATTCGGTAACCCTATTCCTAGGTAAATGTTCTACAACAGATCCCACCCAGTAATTACTCCTCAGATAAATCAGACGACACATGCTACCCGGTAACCGTGCTCTTAGATCACTGGGACACTAGAAGCCACCCGATAATGCCATCGCAAGATAGATCCGACAATGCCGTAATGATTTAAATCTTATATACGAAACATCTGTGTGCTGATTCGTCGATGTAAACCTTTCTTTGGAAAACTAATCGTTTACTAAATGATTATCATAACTCTTTGTGCATTTTAATAAACATTTAATATGTTTTTCTATATCCGTGTATATTGTTCTTGCTCTTTTGTCTTGTTTTCGTTAGGATAAATAGAAATAAATATATCAATTAATGATATCAGTAAGACAATAAAATCATGTACAAATTTGAATGTCAGTAGTAAAAATATAACGATACATAATTTATTTATCAAGGACGTGTAACTGGAGAAATCTTTATAAATTGTAATATAAACATTTAAATACGTATTAGCCAGACAAATACATACAATGTATACAGTTGTCGATAAAATACCAATACATATATACATATCTTTGTCAGTAAAACCTAATACAAACATATACGTTAAATTGTCAGTAAAGATAGATATAAATGTATACGTTAAATCGTCAGTAAAGATAAATATAAATATATAAATGAAATTGTTAGGTAAGATAAAAAAATATATATATACTTGAAATCATCGGTAAAGATAAATACAAATATTTGAGTGAAATTGTCAGCAAAGACAAATGCAAACATAAACGAAAATTGTAAGTAAAGATGAATGAATAATATTTACGTGAAGTTGTCAGTGAAGATCAATACAAACATATACGTAAAATTGTCAGTAAAAATAAATACAAATAAAAACTTGAAATCATCGGTAAAGATAAATACAAATATTTGAGTGAAATTGTCGGCAAAGACAAATGCAAACATATACGCAAATTGTAAGTAAAGATGAATGAATAATATTTACGAGAAATTGTCAGTGAAGATAAATACAAACATATACGTTAAGTTGTCAGTAAAACTAAATACAAATATATACTTGAAATCATCGGTAAAGATAAAAACAAATATTTGAGCGAAATTGTCAGCAAAGACAAATGCGAACATATACGAAAATTGTAAGGAAGGATGAATGAATAATATTTACGCGAAATTGTCAGTGAAGATAAATACAAACATATACGTGAAATTGTTAGTAAAGACTCCCCAACTAGTGATGATTGGTTATTTTGAGTATCCAACTCGAGTTTATTTATTTCCAAATTGTATAAAGACACGAGGTTTTCCGAGTGGTTTGTTTTTTTCAATTTGAAAATTAACTTACAAGAGTTAAATAACATGATGACCAACCATCCCAATTTCGAGGATTTTTTCTCCCACATCATTCAAATAATACGTCTTGAAACCTTGTGTTTCTCTTGGGTATACATTATTCCTGTTTCAGATCGGGAACAATTGCCATGAATTATGACGTCACACTGGCAGCTGATGTCGCAAAGCAATGATTCTTGACGTCAAAATTATAGGATTGGCCAGTGAAATAAACTCCAATGAGTTACCATCTAGTGGGTTACCAAAAATGTTTACCATCACCTAGCAGGTTTATCCCATGGTTCGGGGGTGAGAAAACATACAGAAGTTGTGGAAGGAATACACATATAAACAAAACGTTGTCAGTAAGCTAAATTTAAACATAAACAAAAAGCTATTAGTAAAATAAATACCAACTTAGACAAAAAGTTGTAAGTAAGATAACTTCAAACATTAACAAAAAGTTGTCAGTGAGATAAATACAAATATATGTATGAAATTGTCAGTAAAATTGTTAATGTTTTAAGAATTTTCGATTTTGTCAGTAAGTTGGATAAATAAAAAAGTCGCATATCTACACAGCGTCATCGCTAACGATAAAACAGATATTATCAATCGTCTCTTAACCTTAGAAATATTATCGGTTTTATAACAATAAATATACTGTCAAAAATTGTATCGTAGCTGTTGTTAGTTCATTTAGCAACAACTATGGATGATATGGATAATATACAATATGCATAAAAGTTGGATTTTAGATATTATTATCTTCTTTTGATAAAAAAAAAAGCGATCAATTTTAAATGATATTGTCATTGCAGGCTTCTGAGTGGCTAAGCAATTAACTGAAGATAATATAGTGCGCCTTATCTGGAGCAATAAAGTGCTAATTATTTCACAAACAAGCAGCTGTTAAAATATGGTTATGGGAGTCTCGCCCTGACACGGACTAAATCAACACCGGGCAGCAATAAGGCTCCTTCCAATTTTGACAAATCGCGGTACAACTGTTTATCTTACTCCCGCGCCGATTTATCAGTGTCGGAACAAATTACCCAGCATATTACTCCACAGGTCACGTGACACTCTTCAACAACTTTCTAATCCGTACAAATGTATCGCATAGCTCTTCGTGAAATGACACCAAATTGATATATGCTTGGAACAAGATTTTAGATTAAACCACTCAAAAATATTTGTAAATAACATGAATGAGACTTTTATATTATTCTTTACAAAATATTACACACAAGCGTTGCTTTTTAAATATGTTTCGTATGGTGTGAAAAAAATTGATTATGGAATAATTTGTACTGATTTTTATAAGCTGCTTCGTTATTATTTAGAGATACTTTTTATAGATCAGAATCATATTAAATATTTCATTTATTTTAAATTCTATACAACATTATAATTTCTTCAGTAAAGACGTTTTAATAACAGGCTTACACCTTTGTCATCCTGGACAACGAGCCAATGACTAGAAATACTACCACAAACTCGCCAGAGCACGAACACCTCGCTTTGTAAATATTTATATTATAAATCTCAAAGTTTGACTGTTTATTATGTAGATTTGAACTATACAATGTTGGTTCCAAAACGCCAAAAGTGTAGTCCATATTAAATAAAATAATAGCATCCAACATGAACAAGTAAAATGAAAGAAGGAAAAAGAAAGGAGCGACAACAAAAGGAACGAGAAGGAAATTCAAATGGGAGGAAAGACATCAACAAGAAAAAGGAGGGCATTTAAAAAGAAGGAAAGACATCAGCAACCATCATACAGATAAGTTTGATATCTCAATACTTATAAAATCTATATATATTATATATAAATATTATTTCAAAATATATTGAAACATATTTATAAGCATATGTGTATGTGCAATCATATTTGCTGCGTATATGCTATAACCAATTCGTACACATAACTATCAGTATTTAGTAAAACCATGCTGTATATATTATTATCATTATCGGGTAGGGTAATATGCTGTGAAGATATACATGTACGTATATCAGTAGAACTTGGCCTTAAGAACTACAGTCCAATCAGGGATGTGACTGTCTTGATTTTGCTAGTATTTATACATGTTTAGATGTACTTGTGAATGTCTGAATAATTCTTTAAAAACATGTGTAACGTGATTTCCCAAGACACCTACCGGAGCGTCGGAGATTCTGAGATCCGTTTTTTTCCAATGTAAAACTGCTCGGCTGGCTGAGTGCTCTCGAGAAATGTTCATCAACATTTGTAGCTGTATCACCATTAAAGTAAGTCAACAAAACACAATTAGCATTGAAATATTGGGACCCTTTCGGCTGAGATTCCGGATCTGGTATATCCGATGTTGGATCCGTATCCCTGATTTTAGTGTGTCTCACATCTCCAGGACAGCAGTAACTTCCTGGCGCTGTCACGTGTTGACTTTCGTACGGAACTGGATTGGTAAGTTTCTGGCCAAAAAGAAAGAAGAAATGAAAAAATATAATTTATACCTTGATAGCGAAGGACACACAATAAAAACTAGTATACTCTACTAGGGTCAATGGAATCGAACCTCGTTAAAGATTCGTATATAGTTATATATAATGTTTGAGAGACTGATACCGAAGTAAAAACCAATTATATTTCCAATATGTTGACGGAAAACAAATTTAAACATATTTATCAACATATGTATTTGATCAACCAAACACAAAAATCGTACAAAGTCACAATTATTGCAATTAGAATTTACCAAGATATCTTGATATGAATTGAGCGTATCTTTCACACTTCTGAATGGCAGTACAATCCGTGTTAAGTCGGAGATATTCGACCCGGTGTGTCCAGTATATATAGTACCTCAACTCGGATTACGATTGGAAAACAGTTGATGTTTCCGGTTTTTATCACCTTAAAAATTGTTTTGTGTTATTCTGTAACGTGTATCTTGGGAGCGAAAGCATCTTAGCCTCTTCAGCAATGTCTTTCGGTAAGGTAAAGAATGTTAACTATATATAGATTATTTCTTTACAAATATTTTGTTAATTACATTTCAACAATTCCTTGAGGCTTTCCTGTAGGTTTTTTTCTAACAGAAATATAGAAGTGTGAAAGTAAGGAATACCACTCACCCCGTTTTCTGAAGGTGTCGTTTTATGAGAGAAATACGGCGGATAAAACTGATACATAAGATCAGTACAACTCATGGCTTTTCCTTAGAAACACAAGTAGATTTATCCCAGAGTTTGTCCGAAACACAAACCAACAAGCATTGTTTTCTTTAGAGGTACTGGGTAAATAGCTATCTAAGTTTCAACAGATTTTGCTATGCTATCCACGCGTTTGCATCATCACCAAGGCAACACATGTGACTGCCTATCAAGTAAGTTATTGACAAGAACCTGACAACCTTTGCCACGCCCACTTGTTACCGCCCATAAAGAGGAGGAGATAGTCACATCTCGCGTAATGAAGACTATTTTCACTCGGATAGGTCACACACAAATTTACTAAAAAAAAAAGCGTCTTGATGTAAAGTTTCTTTGTAAGGAAGTTTTTTGTTTTTACATTCATGAAAAACAGATATAAAATTAAATGTATAAACAAATTATTTACAATTGAATAAGAACTTAGGCGATTATATTGTGATTTAATTTATTCGCATATCCTAATTTGGTCGTAATGTCTTTTTCTTCATTGCCTGTTGTAATTCGATAAGATTGTATCATTGGTAAACAATCTTATATAATATTGACATAGCATCATTGTAGTACATTTGGAATTACATTGTGTATATGGAGGCTTCAGACTTGCGTAATCATACATTTTATTATAATGCTAGACAAAAGGTATTTATACTTTGTCGTAAATTTTATACGGAATAGACAAATGTATTGTTTAATAGTAGACAAGGTATATACGATGTTTTCCATCAGATGACAATCAAGACTTAAGTTATGTTCACTACATTGTTATTATATGTGTAATGTATATACCATTAACATTTGGTACTGATTAGAATCTAAAACATCGGAACGATATACAAATTAATTCAACTTCTATTGTACTTCTTCTATAACAATCTTACATTTGACCTTTTAGCGTCGCAAAGAAGCCCTTTAACGTTAAACACAACGCCGATATGTGACATACTGGGACGTTAAACTATTAGTTCAATGAGGAAAACAAACCAAATTCCAGTCGATGATATTAGAAACCATTTTATAAATTAAACAGATAAGAAAATAACAGGTGAGACACCGGAAGGCAGGAGAGACAGAAACAGTAGATATTAAATAAAAATCGCTAGTTTCACAAAGAAAACGTTACGTTCGCCATACGACCAGATGAACAGTTGTGCGATAACTTTGTAGTTGGGTGCTGTCCTTTTGTGTTAATGCTCCTGTTTTGTAAAATGTAAATAACATATATCTTATATTAATTCTCAAAAGAACGTTTTAGTTCTGGTGATTAACGGTAGTATTAAACATGTAAGAAATCCAAACACCATGTCACGAAGGCTAAGGAACAACATTGTAAAAAATGTCTCATTAATTTACCATGTTGTTCACACTTGAAATGACCGTTCATTAAGACAGTTACAACAAATACACCAGAAAGGTAAAAATGTTTTTTGTATCAAACATGATGGGTCCTGTCAAACTGCTAAAAAGATATTCACATGTGATGTGTGAGTAGCTTGCAAACAATGGTTCAGGGAGGAATATATAAAAAAATATATGATAAGTACGTTAGATTCATCCAGTAGAACCCTGTTTTGTTCTGTATAACTATTATACCATTATCCTCTCCGTGTCCTCTCATTAAGCAATATTTCATAGTTTTCACTGTATTTAAATACTAATGCATTATCATAACATTTTAACAAAGGTTTAGTTTTTTGAAGAAAAAAAATCAACATTAATCATTCGAAGATTTTAGCATACTTTCTCAACTTATGTATCAAGTTTACTTTAGCAATGGAAAATCCATCTTAACTTTAATTAAAACACTCTTGTGATTTTTCATCGAATTGATATGCACGCGTATTTGAGAGCGCACGGAATAGTGTGGTACGAACACGTGTAGCGCGACCACGGAGGTCCTTGGTAACCGTATCCCTTTATGTGTTTTTTACAGAGGGGTTTGATATAGGTTCTTCACAAGTAAAAATGCTACAATTCTAAAATAAGTTTGCACATATCTCATCTAGTCTTCTGGTTAATATAAGTATGATTACTTTCAAAAACAAAACAAATATTGAATTCGAAAGAATTATCAATTGAATAAACGTTAATGTTGCGTTTTCCGTTCGGGGCCTCATTTATAGTCTAGACCATAAAGAATTCGTCAACAGACTTCTGGTAGTGAAACGAACAACTATAAAATGCCAAGCCAATTAGGGAAACCCGGTTTGATTTTAGTGTGGAGATCATGTTGTCCTGAGGAAAGGAGCCGCCGTAAACATGTACATTTGACTGTAGGCCTGTCCGTCATCCTGTAATGTCAGCTCCTCGTGAGGGACCCAAGTCTCACGTATGTCCACCCTGTAATGTCAGCTCCTCGTGAGGGACCCAAGTCTCACGTCTGTCCACCCTGTAATGGCAGCTCCTCGTGGGGGACCAAAGTCTCACGTCTGTCCACCCTGTAATGGCAGCTCCTCGTGAGGGACCCAAGTCTCACGTCTGTCCACCCTGTAATGGCAGCTCCTCGTGAGGGACCCAAGTCTCACGTCTGTCTATCCTGTATTGTCAGCTCCTAGTGAGGACCCCAAGTCTCGCACTGGCCACCCTGTAATGGCAGCTCCTAGTGAGAGACCCAAGTCTCACGTCTGTCCACCCTGTAATGGCAGCTCCTAGTGAGAGACCCAAGTCTCACGTCTGTCCACCCTGTAACTGTAGCTCTTCGTGAGGAACCCAAGTCTCACGTCTGTCCACCCTGTAATGGCAGCTCCTCGTGAGGGACCCAAGTCTCACGTCTGTCAACCCTGTAACAGCAGCTCCTCGTGAGAGACCCAAGTCTCTCCTCTGTCAACCCTGTATTGTCAGTTCCTCGTGAGAGACCCAAGTCTCACGTCTGTCCACCCTGTAATGTCAGCTCCTCGTGAGAGACCCAAATCTCACGTCTGTCAACCATGTATTGTCAGTTCCTCTTGAGAGACCAAAGTCTCACGTCTGTCCACCCTGTATTGTCAGCTCCTCGTGAGGGACCCAAGTATCACGTCTGTCCACCCTGTAAGGGCAGCTCCTCGTGAGGGACCCAAGTCTCAATGTTGTCTATCCTGTATTGTCAGCTCCTAGTGAGAGACCCAAGTCTCTCTTCTATCCACCCTGTAA